>NW_020909434.1:0-1540 GCF_003984885.1 Neopelma chrysocephalum | reverse complement strand
CTTTGGAAATTCCATGTGCCCTCTCCAGTTTGGGAAGTGCTGTGTCTTCTCCAGTGTGGGAGGTGCCTTGTGCCCTCTCCGGCTTGGGATATTCCATGTGCCTTCTCCAGCTTGGGATGTGCTTTGTCCCTTCTCTGGTTTTGGGAGATGCTTTGTGCCTTCTCCGCTTCGCTTCGTAATTTTCCACTATTAAAATGTAAATGTGGCCCTTCAGCTCGGAACTGTGCAGACATTTGCACTCCTCGTGCTTTGCTCTTTTTCCATGAATATTTAACATGGAAGCAGCAAATCCAAACAACCTCGGAGCGTTGATTACACCTCGGGTTCCTTCGGCTGCGGCGCGCGGGCGTTCCGAGCCCGCTCCAGGTGCCTCTGGAGCATCTCGGGGCTTGGAACTCCTCGGGGAGCAGTGGTTGCATCCCACTCTCCTCCTGCCTGGGCAGGGAGCGGCGCTGGGCACCGGGAACGCCGTTGTTTCCCTTCTGGAGAGCAGAAATCCACCTTGGAACGCCAGAGGAAGCGGGGCTGGCTGGGGCACGGCGGAGCCGCTCCGAGCGGCGCTGTCATGGAAACTGAGGGGAGTCATTTTGCTGCGAGGAACCCAGTAAACAGACTTTGATTAAAACTCTTGAGAAGGTGTAGAAGGGAATCTTCAAAGCTGATTGTATGAACTGGGCGAAGTTGTGTTTTTTTTTTGCTTTATTGCCTCTCCCTTCCCCGCCGGGGACTGTGGATTCGGGGGGATGGGATGAGGAAACCTTCCTCGGAACTGGAGACCTGGCAGAGGCTTGAGGGTGTCCTGTTTGTGGCTCCTGGAGCTCAGGCTCAGTGGTTTATCATCATCATTATTGTTGTTGTTATTGTTATTATTGTTACTGGTTTCAGGCAGGTTGAGGAGTGGTGGAACTGGCCAAAGTGTGTGTCGGGTCTCATCCAGCATTTTGGGATGTCCTGGTACATCTGAACACCCCTGGCCAGGAGTTCACCTGCCAAACCACAGCAGATCAGCTCTTCCCAGTATAAACTGGGCTCAGGAGCAAGGTGCCCATGTGGAACTGGAGTCTCCATGCTGAGGTTTGGCCCTTCAGCCCCTGGTTGGGGAGCAACTCCTCAGGTATCCAGCCAGCTCCAGGGTATCTTCCTGCTTCCCTGTCCCTGCTCTGAGACCAGGGGACAAGGAGCCTTGTCTCAGCAGGGTGTCCTTGGGGCTCAAACCACCACAGGGGCCAAGGAGGCCAATGGGATCCTGGGGGGCATTTGAAAGAGCAGGTGGAGGGAGATGATCAAGGTTCTGCTGAGCAGAAGACTAAACTCTCTGCACAGCTGAGGGTGACCTAATTTTTGGCTGACTGAAACCACTCTGCTGTGCTGGAGAGGACTCAGAGCTGTGGGGCAGGTGAAACTGTGGCATCTTCACTGTCCCTGTGCTTGGGCTGAGCTCTGGCTGTCCCAGGGCCAGGCACTGCTCATCCCAGTCAGACATATGGGGAGCAGCTGAGGGAGCTGGGGGGGCTCATCCTGGAGCAAAGGAGGCTCAGGG
>NW_020909433.1:0-373 GCF_003984885.1 Neopelma chrysocephalum | reverse complement strand
TCAGGGATCAGATCCGAGGAGCAGCAAAAAAAGTACATTTCAGGCGGTGGCTTCTTAAAACCCCGGGAGCAAAATAAATCAAAATAGAGGCAGCAAATGTCAGGAGGGGCAGAGAGGGCTGGGAAAGCTCCTCGTGGGTGGAGGGAAGGTTTGGGTGCTGGAGAAGGAAGAACCAGGGAGGTTCTTCCAGAACAACACAGAACCAATATTCCAAACTTCACTCCGTGGTGGGATCAAAACTCAGCTGGTAAAATTAATTCCATCAACTTAATGCCATTAGCAGCTTGTTTAGGACTAGTGGGTTAGGATTAATTGAAATTAAATAAATCAATTTAAATATTATACAGAGCCCTGCCCAAACAGCACCATCAGC
>NW_020909432.1:0-552 GCF_003984885.1 Neopelma chrysocephalum | reverse complement strand
GGAGCTGTGGTTGGCCTGTGCTTTTTCAGTCTTGTTTTGAAGGGTCATTGTGCTTGGCTGGGATGTGTTTTCAATTCCCAAAGGAGAGACTTCCTTGGGTTTTTATTCCTTCGAACCTGTTTTTCTTAGATGTCTGAGTGGATGGACTCTTTTCTGATGTGGCAGAGCTGTTCTTTGCCATGTGACTGCCTTGCTGTGTTATTGCTGAGTCCTTGAGCTGACTGATGACTGAAGGCTCAATGTTTGGCTTTCATCCTGAAGGGAGGGGCAGTTGTAGGTGCAGGGATGGGAGGTAAGCAGAAACCTTAGTCAAAATCCAGAAAGGTGGGAGGAGGAAAGGAAGAGGAATGAGAGCTTTTGTGAAAGGGCACGTCTGTGCTTTGTGGTGATAGTGGTGTAGCTGTTTTTACAGAATTTTCTTAAGGGAAAAAAGGGGATAGAAGATACAAGGATGGAATCAGAAGGGAAGGGAAAGCAAAGAAATGGCCCAGTGAGGCAAGAAAGGAAAAAAAAAGGAAAGAGAGTGAGGGAGAAGAGAAAGGAAGAACAGAG
>NW_020909431.1:0-624 GCF_003984885.1 Neopelma chrysocephalum | reverse complement strand
TCAGTTTAGGAAATGGGGAGCACTTCTGTCCAGGGAAATGAGGTGCATGGAACAGCCCCAGGGCCCCTCCACGTGCTCTGGGTGTGCCTGGAGTCACCTCTCCCAGCTGGAGATCCATTTCCCCTTGATCAGCAACTGTTAATGTGTGCAGTGCTCCTGTGTAAGGCCAGGCTCAGCTTAAACCGTGATGGATGGTGGATATAAAGGTGATGGATGAAGTATGTTAATTACACAATTACAGGGAAAGTGCAAAAGGGTGCTGGTAGAAGTAAAATTACTTTGCCGGCCGATACCAACTTCTGGAGCAGAGGGAGGAAACACAAAGTAGGACGAGACAGGGCTGTGTCTGCAGCAAGACTCTCCTGAAACCTTGTCCAAGGTAACTCCAGCCTGGCTGGGTCAGGCAGAGGATGGGAGAGTTGTACATTTGCATTTTGTGGCCAGGGCTACAAGATAATTTTTCTACATATGATCCCTGAGTTAATCCTGCTGAGGGTGGAAGCTCAGACAGGGCAGTTGCTCTGAGCACCTTCTGTGGAGGAGAACAAGAGCTTTGGTATAAACACAGAATCACAGGATATCCTGAGCTGGAAGGGACCCACAAGGATCATCCAGTCCAACCCC
>NW_020909430.1:0-1479 GCF_003984885.1 Neopelma chrysocephalum | reverse complement strand
TGGGTTATACATTTGGGTTTTGTGGGTTAAAACCAACTGTTTGTCTGCATAATCGTATTTATTGTATTATGTTATTAAATTGTTATTCTGCCTTATAATCTCTCCTTTGAGTTGAGTTCATTTCCCCTGCTGGTTTACCCTTAAACCATCACACCAGGGCAGCTCCTGTGCCAGTCTCCTGCCCCAGGCTGTGATCACTTGGTGTGTGGCTCATTCCTGGTGTGTGGCTCGTTCCTGCAGCAGTAATTTCAGAGGGATGGATGATGCTGTTCCTCTGCACTGCTCAGATAAAGCCCCATTTATTCCCTATCTCCCTGGCACTGAGGGGTAATTGAAACCCAGCCCTGCAGTTTGGCTCTTTAGAAATAACTGCAAGAGTGGAGAATTTTGTCTTTTGAATAATACGTGTGCTCATCTCTGAATTATAGTTTATTAACCATGTTTTATTGCCCTCCCAGTGCATTGTAACTGCACTAACAGGGAAGTGCCAACTGTATTATTTCCTGATTGATTGACATGTGATTTTCTACTGTGTAATTAAATCAGGGGAAAATGAGAGAGTCCAACATACCCAAGACTGGCACCTTCAAAATGCTCCTGGAATTCTCTTTAGCTCAGCATAACCTGCTGCTCACTGTGCTCCTCACTGCTATTTTAACTGACATTCAGTACAATATTAATTCCTATTTTGCCCAAAACACGTTTGACTTGTTCACTGCTAAATCATGGCTAAAAGTAAGGAAGGGAACTCTGTGCCAAGACAAAATCCCTCATCCACTCAAGGGGAGGGGAAAGCAAAGAACAAGGGGTTAAGAAATCAAAGAAATTTAGAGGCTGCTAATGAAGAAAATCACACAGGTTTTTTGGAAGGCTTTAAAGGGCTTGAAGAGAAGGAAGAGTATTGCTGTGGTGGCCATGGGTGTTATTTTCTGTTTCCTTTGGAGACAGTAAAGCCTTGCTCATGATTATTGCTGTGCTGTGGAATAAAGGAACCCTCCCTCTCACCCTTCAGCACAGTTCAGTGTCCAGCACAAATTATAACCAAACATGCAGGGCCAGGCAGCCGAGGGGAAGGGAAAGGAAAGCAGAGCCAGGCTATCAAAAAGCTATTTGTTAAAAGTAGAATCGATCCCCTCCCTCTGAATTTCTACACACAGCTTGCTCAAACTCCCCTGGAAAATGTTTATCCATTCATATATATCTATATATATTCATATATATCTGCCTGGAACACACAGGAGCAGTTTGGGGCAGCTCCAGGCAGTGAAAAGCTTGAGCAATGTCGAGTGGTCTCAGCCACACCAACAACTAATTACTGGTGACTACAATGTAAGTGATGGGGTTAATTATTCCCCAGCATTAATTTTTGACCTCTGTTGTGTGACAGTTTGCAATAAACCCCCTTCTGACCCTGCTGTCTTTGATGGAAAGGGCTTTTAGAGGCTGATTCTTCAGCTGCAGAGGTGTCTGTGTGAGGCC
>NW_020909429.1:0-784 GCF_003984885.1 Neopelma chrysocephalum | reverse complement strand
CAGGTTTTTTACCAAACTTCTAGCTAGAGCAGATAAGGAGAAAAACAAATCTCCTTTATATATGAGGAGGAGATGGGAAAGGGTTCCTGCTTTTTGTCATGTATTGTTAGTCAGAAGCAATATCAAGACAGACTAAAGTGCCCCGGGCCAGCATTAGAGGAAGAAAGGTGGAGAAGCCCAGAATTTTTCCTCTAAGAGAGCACTGACCCACAGTTTTGTCTTGACCAAGTAACCCAGATGGAGAAGGAAAAACTTAAGGGGAAGAATACAAAACCAAGAAACCATCCTGAAATCTGGTAGCCTTTATTGGAAATTTTTTTCCAGTTGAAAGGACTGGGACTTTCAGAAAAGCCCTGCCCAGTTTTGGTGGGTTTTTAAAGTTTAGTTGGCCAAATGCAGCTTCAGAATGTAGCAGTGATGTCCTGCTTACATGTTTGTCTGACTGGGTTGAAGTTGAAGGCTTTATTATTTCCAGAGCTTTTTTCATTCCAGTGTTTTATGTTTTGAGTATGGCAATGTATTCCTCTGGCCTTCTCCCCTCTCCTCTCATTGCCAAAACACGGGCTTTCCGTTTCATTTTTGAATAGTGCCATGTCAATAGAATAAGTAAATAATGTTCACCCATGCTCCTTTGTAATTTCATCTCCTGATGGCTTTGCAGTGCCCTACAGTCCCAGCCCAGGAGTGTGGCATCTTCTCTGTCCAGCAGCTCCGAGGCCAGTGACTCAGAGAGCTCCGTAGACTGGGAGACCCTTTACTCAGAGAGCTCCTCCGACTCGGAGAT
>NW_020909428.1:0-714 GCF_003984885.1 Neopelma chrysocephalum | reverse complement strand
TAGCGGGCGTCCCCACGGAGCAACAGTCTCGAGTGAAGGATGAGCATTGCTCACCCCAGCAGTCCTGACACCCCATTTTAGCAGCTCTACATTACACCACGTAGGGCCAGTACACAGTATAAGGTGATGCCTGAGTGACAGCCAAACCCCGCCTGTTCATCACCTGATAGCAACAGTCTGCGCATGCCCTGCTGTAGGGCAAGGGGCGAGCGACCCCTGCCCACACAATCTTCCTCTCACCATCATCTTTCTCACCCCTATGGACGACCTCTCCCATTGTGTTTCAAGGGTATTTGTGTCCATCTTGCAGCATGGAGCCAAGCCAAGAAGGAACTCAGCTCTGATCATGAGGGACATCAAGTTGACTTGCTAAAAAACACAATGGAGCTTACATTGTACAACACTCTGGCTGGTTTCACATCCTAATATGTATTCTTTCTCACACCTCTATGCTCCACTGATCATCTAATTCAAAAGTACCCCCCTCACAGCCATTAACAGTGACAATCTTGTCTCACCTTAAAATCATTCACAGCTCACTTTTTTTTTAATATTTTGTCACAGGTTAGTATTAGACGGTGAGCTGGCAGAAAACGTGAGCAGTCCAAGAAAACACTGTTGGTACAGTCCTGTCACAAAATGAGGTCAATGGCTCTTTGTGCAATTAAAGCAGCAGAGGAAATGCAAGATGACTTGGGTGAGACGTCCACGGCA
>NW_020909427.1:0-433 GCF_003984885.1 Neopelma chrysocephalum | reverse complement strand
CGTATCCCTGCGCCGTTTGCGCAGCGCGGCGGGGGCGGGCCCGTATCCCCGCGTGCTGATGTTTATTTATCAGTGTCCGGGCGCTCGAGCCCTCAGCCCCACACACCCACGGGCCCCACGGCAGCGCGGGGGAGGATCCCGGGGGTGTCCAAAAGCTCCTCCAAGAGTCAGTTTATGGCTTTGCAGAGGGCTCTCGGGAGTCACCGAGGGGCTGAATGTAAAGAGAGAAAAATTAAATCTCTAGGGGGGAAAAAAAAATAAAAGTTGCATTTCTGTGTTCCCGAGGAGCCGTGGGTGTTTTTAGGCAGCTGCCTGCAGAGGCCGTCGCCGTTTCGTGAGGAGGCATTAATACAGCGGGAGGAGACTTGTGCTGCTCGTGGAAATTTGGATTTTAAGGTTTTTCTCCTTGGTTTGAAGCTTCTTCATTCTTCCT
>NW_020909426.1:0-3613 GCF_003984885.1 Neopelma chrysocephalum | reverse complement strand
TCCTGGGCAGCAGAGCTTGTGCCCACATGGCAGCAGCTGCCTGGGCCACTGGGTTTCTCAGTGCTCTGCTGCACACAGCCAATACATTTTCCCTGCCCCTGTGCCAGGGCAATGCCCTGGGCCAGTTCTTCTGTGAAATCCCACACATCCTCAAGCTCTCCTGCTCACACTCAGACTACCTCAGGGAAATTGGGCTCATTGGGGTTAGTGTCTGTTTTTGTTTTGGTTGTTTCATTTTCATTATTTTCTCCTATGTGCAAATCTTCAGGGCTGTGCTGAGGATCCCCTCTGAGCAGGGACGGCACAAAGCCTTTTCCACGTGCCTCCCTCACCTGACTGTGGTCTCCCTGTTTCTCAGCACTGCCATATCTGCCTACCTGAAGCCCCCCTCACACTCCTCCCCATTCCTGGACCTGGTGGTGTCAGTTCTGTACTCGGTGGTGCCTCCAACACTGAACCCCCTCATCTACAGCCTCAGGAACCAGGAGCTCAAGGATGCCCTGAGGAAACGGATGGCTGGATTTAGAGGCAATAATAAAGTGTGTCTTTTCTTCTGCAGAACATTCCAAATGTAACTCGTTGCAATCTAAGCCTTTTTCCTCCTATATGTCCCTTTTATCGTCAATACATTTCCTTACTCTTTTTCTACTTTTATAATGTTATCCGCAAATCAATGGCATTACTCATAGGATTTCTACATCAATATCTACTATCCTTCTGTAATTCAAAGACTTTCATAAGGTTTCTTCTCTGTACATTTGAGTAGAATAAAGTTCCCTGCCCTGACCTGAGTGTCCAAGACGCTTCCTCAGCCCTTCTCCAGAGCTGCAGGGGCAGTGCCTGTGTGCAGAGCTGGAGGGAAGAGACTCCCAGCACAGCAGCACAGCCAGGGACAAGGGCACTTACTCTTTCCACATCTGCTCTTTCCAGCTCCACACTGTCCTTCCCAGCCCTGCTGTGGGTGCAAGGCCTGAGTGCTCTGGCAGCTTGGGCACAGTCCTGCTGCGTGTCTGTGCTGGGATCACACACAGGGACAGGTCCTGGAACTGCTGGCACAGAGCTGGGCTCCACACCAGCAGCTCCATCAGCAAAGGGCATCTCCTGAGGGCAGTGCAGGAAGGCTTCAGGCTCTCACCCCACCTGCAAGAGGTTGGTTGTCCCTCCATGGAGGGACATCAAGGGACCAAGTCCAAAGTCCACGTTTGCTTTGCACTGAGGACACTTCAGCATGTCTGCTCTGTCCATGCCCTGCCTTCTGGTCCATCCCTTTCCCTACCCAGCAGGAAAGCAGCCCGGCTGGGCAGCATTGCCCCGTGCAGGCAGGAAGGGCTCTGCAGGCAGGAGCAGCATTGCCCTCCAGCAGAGGCACTTCTGCCCTTTCCCAAAGCACAGAGCACAGCTGGGCACTGGGATGCAGCCAGAGGCACCCACAGCTCCATGGGTCACCCTCTGAGCTGCCTGCACAGCTTCAGTGAGCACCAAACAGAGAAAGAAATGCTCTCACTCCCAGGAATCCAAGCAGGGGAGAGGGGACATAAATAAGTCAAAGGAGATAAAGAATTTAAAGGTTAGAGCCAAATATATCCATTGATAGAAGGGACTAGGATAGTAAGATATCATCAGTGGAGTTTTCCCTAAAAGGTATGTGGAGCTGCTACAGCTCCACCACCCTAAGTGACCCCTGACTGGGGATAGCACAGTCTCTGCTCCCAGCACTGTCAGTGCCATTTCCTGCACCTTTGGCACATACAGAGTGTTTCCTGATATGGCCCCATCCCATGACCAGCACTGGTCTCTTTGCCAGCCCTGCTCTCTGCAGGACCCATGGACTGGAAGGGTTGTCTCCAGCAGAGCTGCACCCTGGCTCAGGGCCTTTCTGTCATCAACAGTCACCATTTCCTGCTTGTCCCAGACACTTGTTGTGGCCCTGATGTACTGGGTCGCTTCTTCCGTGACCTTGCTCCAGGGCTGGAACTCTCCTGCAGTGACACCATGACACTCCTGCTCTCTGCTTTCCAGGTTTCATTTTCAAATCCTTCTGTTTACAGGGACATCCCATGAGTGCTTCAGCATCCTGGGGCAGCTCCTGCCCAGCGTGGGCAGGCACAAGGTCTCTCCACCTGCTCCTCTCACCTCTCCAGTGCCACTGTTTTCTGCAGCCTCCTCAGCCTTGCCCAGCACAGCCCTCCTGGTTGAGTTGGACACAGTCCTTGTTCTACACCCTCCTCAGGCACCTGCCCAACCCCCTCGGCTCCAGCCTGATGGCCAGAAACCTTCAGGGCAGGGAGGCACTGGGGACAATGCTGAGGAAACCTTTCAGCTGCACTCAAATCCAATTGGAGGGGTTGGCCTCGAGGGAGAAATCCCTTCTTGTTCTCCAGAACCACCAGGACAACCTGTGTTGTGTCCTGGGCACTCCTCTGGAACTGTGGGATATGGAAAAGGTTTTGGTGTCAGGGATATTGAGAAGGCTGGGCAGTGTCACTGGGAGACCTCTCCCAAACCCTTGGAAAGGCCAGAGCCATCCCAGAGCTTCCTGGGGCCTTGGCAAAGGCAGACATGGAACCAGTCTGCAAACAGGGCAGCAAGGAGGGTTGGCAGAGTTCCAGACTGCTCAGGCTCAGCAGGGAAGGGGATCTGGCAAGTCCTCCTGCAGCCATTCCCAGGCATGGGAAGGACAAGGCAGAGATTGCAGAACTCCTGTGGGAGGGAATAGAAGAGGATGTTCTGTGACCAGACTTGATCAAGGCCCTTGACATGGTCTCCTGTGGTCTCCTTATGGCCGACTGGTGAGAGCTGGACAGAAGTAGAAGATGTGGTGGGTGTGGAAGTTAACTGAATGAAGTGTCCAATAAAATCCATGTTACAAAGTCCTCTTGGCAACAACTTCCTGATGAAATCCCTCAGTGACCAGCCCTTGAACATCACTATGGAACATCTTTGTGCTGCCCAAGAACATGCTGACTCCAGAGGTGTCCAAGCGGGGCAGAGCCGGCGACTCCGGTCTGTGCAGCGGCGGGGGGGAGGCAGTGGCTCTGCTTGATTCCATGGAGTTCTGGGGAGGCACAGTGGCCCCTTGGTTCCAGGAGGTTCTGAGATGTCTCAGGGTTCCTTTTGTTCCAGAGAGACCCCGCATGTCACAATAGTCCCTTGGTTCCATGAGATTCCACAGTGTCCCTGCATTCCTTTGGTTCCATGAGGCCCTGCAGTGTCACGGTGACACTTGATTGCGTGATATTACAAACAGTCAGAATGGCCCCTTGATTTAAGGCCAACTGCACATGGGGCTGCATTAGGGGGAGTGTGGGCACCCATACAAGGGAGTTGTCAGCCCCCTGGACTCAGCCCTGGGGTCACCACATCTGGACTGGTCTGTCTGTCTGTGAGGTTCCCCATTCTGGAGGAATGAGGAAGAACTGGAGAGGGCCTAGAGGAGATCTGACAGGATGGAGCTTTTCTCCATATTGGAAATAGAATGAAATCTCCACAAAGAGTAGCATTGAAGGTTCAGACTGAAGATGAGAAAAAAGAAATGTCACTCAAGGGGGACCCTTGTGGTGCAAGAGGTCACCCAGAGGGAGTCAGGATGAGCCCATGGCTTTGTGTTCCAGGG
>NW_020909425.1:0-1123 GCF_003984885.1 Neopelma chrysocephalum | reverse complement strand
GTGGCTTCTGTTAGAAGCTGCCAGAAGCTTCCCCTGTCCCGTGGAGCCGTTGCCAGCCAGCTCCAGGACGGAATTCCTGCCGCTGGCCAAGGCCGAGCCAGTCAGGAGTGACAGTAACACCTCTGGGATAACATATTTAAGAAAAAGAAGGAATTCCAGCCAGGGAAGAGTGGAGCGAGAACATGGGAATAACAACGTGTAGACACCAAGGTCAGCGCAGAAGGAGGGGCAGGAGGTGCTCCAGGGGCCAGAGCTGAGGCCCTGCAGCCCGTGGAGCAGAGCAGGGTGGGGCAGCTGTGCCCCTGCAGCCCATGGGGGAGCATCGGGGTGCAGAGACCCCCCTGCAGCCCATGGAGGCTCCCACGCTGGAGCACGTGGATGCAGGAAGGGGGCTGTGACCCCGTGGTAGGCCCAGGATGGAGCAGGGTCCTGGCAGGGACCTGCAGCCCATGGAGAGGGAAGCCCAGGCTGGAGCACGCTTTTCCTGGGCAGGACTCGTGGCCCTTGTGGGGGACCCATGCCAGTACAGCTCATCCGTGAAGGACTGACCCCAAGGAGCAGTGACCCATGGGACAGCAGGTTGGGAAGAGCTGCTGCCCGAGGGATGGACTCACACCGGAGAGGTCCATCAAGGACTATCTCCCGTGGGAGGGACCCCATGGGAGCAGGGGAAGGACTCCAACTCCTCTCCCTGAGCAGCGGCAGAAACAACAACTGGGGGGCAGGAGGGAGAACATGGAAGGAAAGGTGGGGGAAGGTGTTTTTAAGACTTTTATTTCTCACTCTTTGGCTCTTATCCTGTTAGTAGTAAATATAAGTACTATCCTCACTTTGAGTCTGTTCTGCCCATGAAGGTGATCAGTCACTGACCTCTCCCAGCTCTTATCTCTACTCATGAATTCTTAGCTGGTTTTTTTTTCTCTCTCCTCTGCCCAGTTGCAGAGGGAGAGTGAGAGAACGGCTTTAGTGGGCACCTGGTATCTGGCCAGGGTCAACTCACTACAAGAATATAAAAACAAGTAATTTTTTGGTCTTGTTCTGATACGGTTAAGAAGCTGGAAAAACAAGACTGGTGGAGGGAGGTCCAAAGCACGGCTTTGTGTCTGGATGATGGAGACATCAC
>NW_020909424.1:0-1049 GCF_003984885.1 Neopelma chrysocephalum | reverse complement strand
TCAGGTGTCCCACGACAATGTGGTCCTGCTCCAGGAGAGATCTGGGGAGCAGTGAGGAGGTACTGGTCTGTCCTGGTCTGTGCTGGTCTGTACCCCCAATCCCCAAAGCCCCTCCCCAGCTCCCCCAGGACTCTCCCGCACCCTAAAGCCCCCCAGGCCCCTGACTTGGTTCTGCTGCCCCTTGAGCATCTGCAGCTCCTGCAGAACCAGGCATTTCTTTGCTCCCCACAGGGTCGTTCCCACCCCCAGAATGGAATCTGGAGGCAGCAGGATGTGCACAGTGCTCCCATTTCCTACAGTGCCAAGGGGCTGCAGGGAATGATTCCCCTGCTCTTGCAAATCTGCCAAAACCTGCAGGGCACAGAAGTGGGAGCTTCAGGAATTTGCTGGCCTTGGGAGCGGAGCTAACAGGGCATTGAGAGGAACATATCCCTCAAATACAATCTCTGTGCATACACAATATCTACCTGGACAGACAGATAAAGCAATAATCAGATATATTCTGTATCATATATATGGCACATATTCTATAGAATTCATCCTTAGGTGTTGTATGATAGATCTGTAAGATGTTACAAATAATAAGCAATAATAAGGCAAGTGTCCTCCTTAGGGACACACACTTCAGAAGGGAACTTGCACTTGACCCCCCCCCTCTTGAGGTTCGAACCACCCGGTGCCACAGAGGGGGACAGAGCTCCTGTGGAACATTCTGTTCCACTGACACAGAGCAAGGAATAAACCCAAACTATTGCCTGGGTTTGTTCCCTGGGGGTCTCTGCAGCAGCAAGCCCAGCCCCACACTGACTGCTCTGGGCTGTGCAGGCATTTGTGCTTCTGCCTGTCTCACACACACACACAAAAGTCTGGTGTAGTGCTGCCCTCAGGAAACACCCCCAACCTTGTTCCAGCTAAACCCGTGGAATTTGTCTTTGTTTCCCTTGGGTTCAGGGTCAGGCTGTGCCTGTGTCCAGCCCAGAGGCTCAGAAAAGCATTTCTCCTGTCCCACTGCAATCTGCTGCTGCAGACAGGACCCAGGCACTGGTGGC
>NW_020909423.1:0-4235 GCF_003984885.1 Neopelma chrysocephalum | reverse complement strand
CAAATCCCTCAGCCCCAGGAACACAGAAACACCATCTCTGCTGCAGGCAAAGCACCTTTATTGGCTTCAGCGCACTCATTGCTCAAGGGAATCCAAAGCTTTTGAGAGGGTGGGGTGTGTGGGGGCTTCCCAGCCCCTGCCACACTGCCTGGCAACACCTCAGGATCAGCACCTCTCTTGAGTTCCTCATCTGGAGCTGCTGCCTCCTTGGGTTTGTCACCTGGAGTTAACTTTTCTTGGGTTTGTCACTCGAAGTCTTCTTCCTCACAGGTATCAAGGCACCGACTGCTGCCCCAAGTGACCGCAGGCCAGTCGTCAGCCCAATTTTGGCACCGAGAGAGAGAGCTGCAGCTCCTGCCAAAGCAGATGGAAGAGTGATGTCCCAGCACCATCAAGGCGGCCTGCAGGGGGACTGGGCACAGGGCAGGGACAGCCAAGGACTTCTCCTGGGCAGGGGGAGCCTGGAGGGTTCAGAGTACTTCCGACCCATGACAGCTCGAAGGGCTGATTTGGCCCTACAGCAAGGCCAGGGTATAACCCCGTGTTCCTGAGCGCAAGAACCCAGTGCAGCCCAGCTGCCCTGCCCTCCCCACTCACCAACAGACTGCAGCACGTCCATAGTGCTGTCAACTGCCTCTCCATCGCCGCTGGCGATGGCAGCTGCTGACACGATCTTGGCAGCAATCGATCCAACGGTGATAGCTCTTGCCTTGAACCCCAGCCCAGCAATGCACGCCGAGATGCCTCCTGCAGGGAGGACACCACAGCATTAGGGTGCTCTCTGTGCCCCACACCTCCCCCTGCCACCAGCACAGGTTATCCTCACCTTTGCCTCCTGGACTAGTCTTCTTGGGTTCCCTGTCTGTACTTGTCTCCTCCTTGGGTTCCTCATCTGGAGTTTTCTCCTCCTTGGATTCCTCAACCTGATTTGTCTCCTCCTCGCGTTCCTTATCCGTACTTGGCTTCCTCTTGCACGTCTTGGCACCGGCTGCTGCCCCAAGTGACCCCAGGCCACTCTTCAGCCCAATTTTGGCACCAAGAGACAAACCTTCAGCTCCTGCCAGGACAGATGGAAGAGTGATGTCCCAGCAGCACCGAGGCTGCCTGCTGAGGGATCAGGAACTGGGCAGGGGGAGCCTGGAGAGTTCGGAGCGATTCCAATCCCTGACAGCTCAAAGGGCTGGTTTGGCCCTACAGCAAGGCCAGGGTATAACCCCGTGTTCCTGAGGGCAAGAACCCAGTGCAGCCCAGCTGCCCTGCCCTCCCCACTCACCAACAGACTGCAGCACGTCCATAGTGCTGTCAGCTGCCTCTCCATCACTGTTGCCAAAGGCAACTGTTGACACGATCTTGGCAGCGATGGATCCAACGGCGATGCCGCCTGCTGTGAACCCCAGCCCAGCAATGACCGCCGGGATGGCAACCAGTGCCACTCCTGCAGGGAGGACACCACAGCATTAGGGTGCTCTCTGTCACCCCTCACACCTCCCCCTGCCACCAGCACCCCAGAACCGGCCTCCCCTAAAGGACCCAGGGGTCAGAGCGGGGAGCGAGGGCTGTGGGGTGCAGGGACAGCCCACCCTGGGGAGGACAGGAACAGTGTGCAGGGCTGCAGCAGTGATTCCAGCCCACTGCTGCCCCCTCCTCCACAGCAGCACCCCAATTCTCCCCGGCACTCCCAGCCCAGTCCCAGCCCAGTCCCCACACCCAGACGGGGCTGGGACTGGGCAGTGAACCCGAGCACTGCTCAGCCAGGGCCAGACCTTTAGCTGCTCCGACTGCGACTCCAATGGCGGCTCTTTTGGCTCTCCTTTTCCATCCTAAGAAGGAAAATGACAGGAGGGCAGTAAAGCTCGTCCCAGGCCAAGCCCAGTGCCCTGTGCCAGGCAGGCCAGGGGGTGGGAGCAGCAGCTCCCCCAGGCCCCCCTGCATTCAGCTCACCCCAGCCCCTGCACATCCCACTGACCACAGACACCCTGCCCTGCCCTGCCCTGCCCAATGCACCCCACTGACCCAGAACAGCACAGGACACCTGGCACGTGTCAGCCCTGTGTGTCACCTGTCACCAGCACAAGGTGAATCCAACACACTTTAGAACAAACTCAGCCACCACCTTGCCAGCAACTCACTGTGCTCCAGCACATCCCCAGGTCTCAAGAGGGCAGCTGAGTCACTGGGGATCTGTGGGGGCTTCCCAGCACTCTCCAGGCTGCCTGGGAGAGACCTTGGGATCAGACACCTGCCTGGATTCTTTTGGGTTTGTTATCTGGAATACTCACCTTTGGCACCTGGACTATAGCCATCATGATTGTTGTTATCCCCAGATTTTCCTCCTGGACTAGTCTTCTTGGGTTCTCTGTCAGTACATGTTTCCACCTTGGGCTCCTCATCTGGAGTTGCCTCCTCTTTGGGTTCCTCATCTGGAGTTTTCTCCTCCTCAGGTTCCTCATCTGGGGTTGATTCCTCCGCGGGTTCCTCATCTGGAGTTTTCTCCTCCTCGGGTTCCTCATCCGTAATTGGCTTCCTCTTGTGCGTCTTGGCACCGGCTGCTGCCCCAAGTGACCCCAGGCCACCCATCAGCCCAATTTTGGCACCAAGAGACAAACCTGGAGCTCCTGCCTAGAGTGATGTCCCAGCAGCACCGAGGCTGCCTGCAGGGGGACTGGGCACTGGGCAGGGACAGCCAAGGACTTGTCCTGGGCAGGGGGAGCCTGGAGGGTTTGTAGTGATTCTGACCCATGATGGCTTAAAGGGCTGGTTTGGCCCTACAGCAAGGCCAGGGTATAACCCCGTGTTCCTGAGGGCAAGAACCCAGTGCAGCCCAGCTGCCCTGCCCTCCCAACTCACCGATGGACCGCGGCACGGCCACTCTGCTGCCGCCGACAATGGCAGCTGCTGACACGATTTTGGCAGCGATGGTTCCAACGGCAATGCTGCCTGCGGTGAACCCCAGTGCAGAAATGCACGCTGGGATGGCAACCAGTGCCACTCCTGCAGGGAGGACACCACAGCATTAGGGTGCTCTCTGTGCCCCACACCTCCCCCTGCCACCAGTGCCCCAGAACCGGCCTCCCCAAAAGGACCCAGGGGTCAGAGCGGGGAGCGAGGGCTGTGGGGTGCAGGGACAGCCCACCCTGGGGAGGACAGGAACAGTGTGCAGGGCTGCAGCAGTGATTCCAGCCCACTGCTGCCCCCTCCTCCACAGCAGCACCCCAATTCTCCCCAGCACTCCCAGCCCCAGCCCAGCCCAGTCCCCACACCCAGACGGGGCTGGGACTGGGCAGTGAACCCGAGCACTGCTCAGCCAGGGACAGACCCTCACTCACCTGCTCCGACTGCGGCTCCAAGGGCTTTCGCAGTGGTTCTTTCCCATCCTAAGAAGGAAAATGACAGGAGGGCATTAAAGCTCATCGCAGGCCAAGCCCAGTGCCCTGTGCCAGGCAGGGCAGGGGGTGGGAGCAGCAGCTTCCCCAGGCCCCCCTGCATTCAGCTCACCCCAACCCTTGCTGATCCCACTGTCCACAGATGCCCTGATCTGTCCTGTCCTCCTCTGCCCTGCCCAATGCACCCCACTGATCCAGAACACACAGCCCGTGTCAGCCCCGTGTGTCACCTGTCACCAGCACAAGGGGAATCCAACACACTTTAGAACAAACTCAGCCACCACCTTGCCAGCCCCTCGCTGTGCTCCAGCACATCCCCAGGTCTTAACTGGGGATCTGTGGGGACTTCCCAGCACCTGCCAGGCTGCCTGGGAGAGACCTTGGGATCAGGCACCTGCCTGGATTCTCTGGGGTTTTTTACCTGGAATATTGTCATCCTCACCTTTTCCATCTGGTGGACTATTGACACCAGGATTATTGTTATCCCCAGATTTTCCTCCTGGACTAGACTTCTTGGGTTTCCCATCTGTACTCTTGTTTTCCTCCTCAGATTCCTCATCTGGAGTTGTCTCCTTCTTGGGTTCCTCATCTGGAGTTGTCTCCTTCTTGGGTTCCTCATCTGGAGTTGGCTTCCTCTTGGACATCTTGGCACCGTTTGCTGCACCAAGTGACACCAGGGTAGCTGTCAGCCTGATTTTGGCATTAAGAGAGAAACCTGCAGTTCCAGGCCAGTGCTGCCCCTCCCTCACACCAGCATTCTGAGTCTCCCCAGCCCCAGCACTCACAGCCCCCAGCCCAGCCAGGTCCCCCAGAAGCAGCCAGGGCTGGGTGCAGGCAGTGAACCCGAGTGCC
>NW_020909422.1:0-1041 GCF_003984885.1 Neopelma chrysocephalum | reverse complement strand
ACTGGGCAACCCCTGCCAGGCTGCTGAGGGAGGGGCGAGGCAGAAACCAAGTGCAGAACCTGCAAGGCAAGTTGCTTGTGGTGGCCTGAGTGGCAGAGGCAGCTGCCAGAGGCAAGGGGACAAAGGCCTGGGTGCCTTTGGGCCTTGCAGCCCTGCCAGAGCCCTTGGCCATCTCTCCTGCAGGCTGTCCTGGCCTGGCCCTGCTGCTGCTCTGGCCTTGCAGGCTGCACACACCCCTCCTGCTTTCCCACCCCCCTCCCAGCAGCATTTCTAGACCCTCCCTGATGTCTCTGCACCAGCTCTGGCTGTTCCCTGGAACACAAAGCCATGGGCTGATCCTGACTCCCTCTGGGTGACCTCTTGCAGCACAAGGGTCCCCACTGAGTGACATTTCTTTTTCCTCACCTTCAGTCTGAGCTTTCAATGCTACTCTTTGTGGAGATTTCATTCTATTTCCAGTATGGAGAAAAGCTCCATCCTGACAGGTCTCCTCTAGACCCTCTCCAGTTCTTCCTTATTCCTCCAGAATGGGGAACCTCACAGACAGACAGACCAGTCCAGATGTGGTGACCCCAGGGCTGAGTGCAGGGGGGTGACAACTCCCTTGTCTGGGTGCCCACACTCCCCCCAAGGCAGCCCCATGTGCAGTTGGCCTTAAATCAAGGGGTCATTCTGATTTTTTGTAAAGTCACAGAATCAAGTGGTACCGTGACACTGCAGGGCCTCATGGAACCAAAGGAATGCAGGGACACTGTGGAATCTCATGGAACCAAGGGACCATTGTGATATGCAGGGTCTGTTTGGAACAACAGGAACCCTGAGACATCTCAGAATCTCCTGGAACCAAGGGGCCACTGTGCCTCCCCAGAACTCCATGGAATCAAGCAGAGCCGCTGCCTCCCCCCTGCCGCCGCACGGACCGGAGTCGCCGGCTCTGCCCCGCTTGGACACCTCTGGAGTCAGTGTGTTCTTGGGCAGCACAACTGATCTCAGACCAGAGAGTTTCCCAGATTTTGCTTTGCCCCCTCTTTTTCCCTGGTT
>NW_020909421.1:0-5915 GCF_003984885.1 Neopelma chrysocephalum | reverse complement strand
CCTGGACTGGACCAGGTGCTCCTGGATGATAAAGGTGGGAACAATCCGGAGTGGAACAGTTGGGGAACTCAGGATAATCAGTCATCCCATGAACACCTTGGAACATTCCCTGCCTGTATCACAGCCCAAATGGAACAGTCTGGATGCAATTCCCAAATAGTTTGGAAACTCCAGTCATTCCTGACACCAGGATGGAAATTCAGCAGATAACTAAAGCCAGTCACTTTGGGAGCCCACAACCAGCGGGGCTGAGGGAGGCCCTGGCAGCTCCCCAGCACCTCCCTCTCAGTGGGACACCTCTGGCAGCCTCTCGCAGCTCGGGAACCCTCCAGTTTGCAACACTCCAAAGACCCTCGCTGATGCCCAGGACAATTCTGATGCCCCTCAACAAACACTCCTCCAGCTGGGACCCTTGTCTGTTGGGAAACACAAAAGGATTTGGGGGACTGTTTCCCTGACAACAAGGTAACTTCTAGAGAGGGACCTTTACCCACCCAGCTATTGATGTGTTCATACATCTCTGCCTGGGTGTGGGTGTGAATTGACTGTGGTGTGAATGTTGTTATTGTGAATCTTGAATTCAGTCACTGTTAAAATTGTAGCACATGCTATTGAATCACTTGATAATTGTTCAATTGATCAATGATTAAGTGCTACTAATGTGTTTTGCCCCTTGTCTTTGGATCCAAATCCTTTGCAGCCTGACCCTCTTGCGTCCTAAGGCTTTGTGTAAATCATTCTCTTTCATCAAAAAATATATATTTTTCATGATGTCCACTTTAAAATTTTCCTCCTTAGCTAAACTACAAAACAACTCGGATTAGCTGTAGAAGGCTTGAAGACTTGAAGTCAATTAAAGGAAGGGAAATAATTTGTTTTTCAGTGTTTTAATGGTCCCACAGTGTATTTGGAGTTGCATCAGCTGTCAGTCCAAGATGGGCCACGTAAGAACTGGTGAGGTTGGGGGGTGAGGAGCAAGGTTGATCATCCAGGGTCAGTGTGGATCACCTGAGGATACACTCAGCATCAAGATCTCCAAGTGAACACCTCTATCACCTCTTCTCTGAACTACAAAATATCCATAATTGAATTAAAACAAAAAAAAGTACAAACATTGAAGACTTGTTTTGAAATTGCCTTGAAAACAATTAAAGGAAGACAAAGAGATCCTGAGGGATTTCTGGATTTAATGAGCCCCACGGTGTGTTTGCAGCCCAGCCCATGATGCTGAGGTACTGAGAGAAGATTGAAGAAGCTGCTGAAGAAGTCGGAAGCCAAACTGCAAGTCCCTTGAAGCATTGCTGGGCCCCACTGAGGGCAGGCACTGCCAAAGCCTCCCCAGGGACTCCTTGGAGCAGCTCCTTGGAGGCCAGGAGTGCAGGCAGACAAAGGCTCTGGGCAGGCCCCTGCAATGCTGAGCAAAGCCTGCCTTGGTTTTGTGGAGCACAAAGGCCAAGGCCTGAGCCCCAGGCCCTGGCCCAGCAGATCCTGTCCCTCCCGGCTGGCTCAGGGCTGTTTGGGGGGCAGTGGGATGGGAGGGGGAGGAACAACAAAGGCCAAACACTGGGCAACCCCTGCCAGGCTGCTGAGGGAGGGGCGAGGCAGAAAGCAAGTGCAGAACCTGCAAGGCAAGTGGCTTGTGGTGGCCTGAGTGGCAGAGGCAGCTGCCAGAGGCAAGGGGACAAAGGCCTGGGTGCCTTTGGGCCTTGCAGCCCTGCCAGAGCCCTTGGCCATCTCTCCTGCAGGCTGTCCTGCCCTGGCCCTGCTGCTGCTCTGGCCTTGCAGGCTGCACACACCCCTCCTGCTTTCCCACCCCCCTCCCAGCAGCATTTCTAGACCCTCCCTGATGTCTCTGCACCAGCTCTGGCTGTTCCCTGGAACACAAAGCCATGGGCTGATCCTGACTCCCTCTGGGTGACCTCTTGCACCACAAGGGTCCCCGTTCAGTGACATTTCTTTTTTCTCATCTTCAGTCTGCACCTTCAATGCTACTCTTTGTGGAGATTTCATTCTATTTCCAATATGGAGAAAAGCTCCATCCTGTCAGATCTCCTCTAGACCCTCTCCAGTTCTTCCTCATTCCTCCAGAATGGGGAACCTCACAGACAGACAGACCAGTCCAGAAGTGGTGACCCCAGGGCTGAGTCCAGGGGGGTGACAACTCCCTTGTCTGGGTGCCCACACTCCCCCCAAGGCAGCCCCATGTGCCGTTGCCCTTAAATCAAGGGACCATTCTGATTCTTTGTAATGTCCCGGAATCAAGTGGCACCGTGACACTGCAGGGCCTCATGGAACCAAAGGAATGCAGGGACACTGTGGAATCTCAGGGAACCAGGGGACCATTGTGACATGCAGGGTCTCTTTGGAACAAAAGGAACCCTGAGACATGTCAGACCCTCATGGAACCAAGGGGCCACTGTGCCTCCCCAGAACTCCATGGAATCAAGCAGAACCGCTTCCTCCCCCCCGCCGCCGCACGGACCGGAGTCGCCGGTTCTGCCCCACTTGGACACCTCTGGAGTCAGCGTGTTCTTGGGCAGCACAACTGATCTCAGACCAGAGAGTTTCCCAGATTTTGCTTTGCCCCCTCTTTCCTGTGGTTTTGTTTTTTGTTCTTTGTTCATTTAGGGAGAAAATGGGGAAGGGAGGCACGTGTTGATCCCTGTTTTTATCTGTTTACAAAAGGGAGTTGGGGTAGGGGGGACTGAGGAGGCAATTTCTCTCTCTGCTGTTCCTTTGAACAGTTCTGTTGGTATTGCTGTTTTTGCTGCTATATTTCGTATCAGTAAACTGTTATTTTTTTCACTTATATCTCCTTTTATTTTGATTCCCTGTACTAGTGGGGAATAAAAGAGGAGTGAGTTCATTTGACTTGAGTTTCCGCCCCAATATGTGTCTTTAAACCAGGACAGGTTGCTCAAGGGATCCCTGAAATTTGGCATCATCCACAAAGGACTTGAAAATACGTTTTGTCCCATTATATAGAGATCTCTTCTGCATTGGTGTTCAAGGGCTGATAACTGAGGGATTTCACCAGGAAGTTGCTGCCAAGAGGACTTAGTACCATGGATTTTATTGGACGCTCTCCATTCAGCCAACTTCCCACTCACCACATCTTCCTCTTCTTCAGTCCACCTCTCACCAGTCTGGCCATAAGGAGACCACAGGAGACCATGTCAAGGGCCTTGATAAAGTCTGGGCACACAACATCCTCTTCTTTTCACTCCCACAGGGGTTCTGCAATCCCTGCCTTATCCTTCCCATGCCTGGGAATGGCTGCAGCAGGACTTGCCAGATCCCCTTCCCTGCTGAGCCTGAGCAGTCTGGAACTCTGCCAACCCTCCTTGCTGCCCTGTATGCAGACTGGTTCCATGTCTGCCTTTGCCAAGGCCCCAGGAAGCTCTGGGATGGCTCTGGCCTTTCCAAGGGTTTGGGAGAGGTCTCCCAGTGACACTGCCCAGCCTTCTCAATATCCCTGACACCAAAACCTTTTCCATAGCCCACACTTCCAGAGGAGTGCCCAGGACACAACACAGGTTTGTCCTGGTGGTTCTGGAGAGTTAGAATGGATTTCTCCCTCCACTTGGATTTGAGTGCAGCTGAAAGGTTTGCTCAGCATTTTGCCCGGTGCCTCCCTGCCCTGAAGGTTTGTGGCCATCAGGCTGGAGCTGAGGGGGTTGGGCAGGTGCCTGAGGAGGGTGTAGAACAAGGGCTGTGTCCAACTCTGCCAGGAGGGCTGTGCTGGGCAGGGATGAGGAGGCTGCAGAAAACAGTGGCCCTGGGGAGGTGAGAGGAGCAGGTGGAGAGACCTTGTGCCTGCCCACGCTGGGCAGGAGCTGCCCCAGGATGGCAGCTCTGAAGCACTCCCAGGATGTCCCTGTGAACAGGAGGGGAAGACTGGATCTGAAAATGAAACCTGGAAGGCAGAGAGCAGGAGTGTTATGGTGACACTGCAGGAGAGCTCCAGCCCTGGAGCAAGGTGACAGAAGAAGTGACCCAGTTCATCAGGGTCACAAAAAGTGTCTGGGACAAGCAGGAAATGGTGACTGTAGATGACAAAAAGGCCCCGAGCCAGGGTGCAGCTCTGCTGGAGACAACCCTTCCAGTGCATGGGTCTTGCAGAGAGCAGGGCTGGCAAACAGCCCAGTGCTGACCATGGGATGGGGCCACAGCAGGAAACGCTCTGTATGTGCCAAAGGTGCAGGAAATGGCAGTGACAGTGCTGGGAGCAGAGACTGTGCTGTCCCCAGTCAGGGGTCACTCACAGTGATGGAGCTGTAGCAGCTTTCCAAGTTTTCCTCCAGAAGACCCACAATGAGGCTGCTCTCAACCACAATTATGTGGCAGGTCTTGAGGCAGAGGAGGAAGAGATTATTCTGAAGGTTGGGGACATTCCATATACCCTTTAGGGAAAACTCCACTGATGGTATCTTACTGTCCTAGTCCCTTCTATCAATGGGTATATTTGGCTCTAACCTTTAAATTCTTTATCTCCTTTGACTTATTTATGTCCCCTCTCCCCTGCTTGGACTCCTGTGAGTGAGAGCATTTCTTTCTCTGTTTGGTGCTCACTGAAGCTGTGCAGGCAGCTCAGAAGGTGACCCATGGAGCTGTGGGTGCCTCAGGCTGCATCCCAGTGCCCAGCTGTGCTCTGTGCTTTGGGAAAGGGCAGAAGTGCCTCTGCTGGAGGGCAGTGCCGCTCCTGCCTGCAGAGCCCTTCCTGCCTGCACAGGGGCCATGCTGCCCAGCTGGGCTGCTTTCCTGCTGGGCAGGGAAAGGGATGGGCCAGAAGGCAGGGCAGGGATGGAGCAGACATGCTGAAGTGTCCTCAGTGCAAAGCAAACATGGCTTCTGACTTGGTCCCTTGATGTCCCTCCATGGAGGGACAACCAACCTCTTGCAGGTGGGGTGAGAGCCTGAAGCCTTCCTGCCCTGCCCTCAGGAGATGCCCTTTGCTGATGGAGCTGCTGGTGTGGAGCCCAGCTCTGTGCCAGCAGTGCCCAGGGCCTGTCCCTGCCTGTGATCCCAGCACGGACACGCAGCAGGACTGTGCCCAAGCTGCCAGAGCACTCAGGCCTTGCACCCACAGCAGGGCTGGGAAGGACAGTGTGGAGTTGGAAAGAGCAGATGTGGAAGGAGCAAGTGCCCTTGTCCCTGGCTGTGCTGCTGTGCTGGGAGTCTCTTCCCTCCAACTCTACTCACAGGCACTGCCCCTGCAGCTCCAGAGAAGGGCTGAGGAAGCGTCTTGGACACACAGGTCAGGCCAGGGAACTTTATTTCATTCAAATGTACAGATATACTCACTGCTGAAAGCCCTTGGGTTACAGCAGACAAGTAGATACTGATGTAGTAATACTATGAGTAAAGACTCATATTTATGGAAAAATTTATACCAAATAAAATTAAAACCCAAAACTAAAAAAGAAAAAGGTAAACAAATTCAAAACAATAGTAAAAAAACCTGCACCAAAACCCCCGTCTATCCATGGCAGAAAGGAGTCTGGGCTTGTAAAGAGTTACTTTATCAATAGTAAGCAGAAAAGCGTCCAGTCATCATTTTCCTGAGAGCTTCCTTAAGCTCCTGGTTCCTGAGGCTGTAGATGAGGGGGTTCAGTGCTGGAGGCACCACCGAGTACAGAACTGACACCAACAGATCAAAGGATGGGGAGGAGAAGGAGGGGGGCTTCAAGTAAGTAAACAAGCCAGTGCTGACAAACAGGGAGAGAACAGCCAGGTGAGGGAGGCAGGTGGAAAAGGCTTTGTGCCTTCCCTGCTGAGAGGGGATCCTCAGCACAACCCTGAAGATCTGCACATAGGAGAAAACAATGAAAATGAAACAACCAAACACTAAACAGGCAGTAATGACAGTGAGCCCAAGTTCCCTGAGGTAGCCTGAGTGTGAGCAGGAGAGCTTG
>NW_020909420.1:0-398 GCF_003984885.1 Neopelma chrysocephalum | reverse complement strand
CTGGCTGCCCTCCTGGCCAACGGCCTCATCCTCAGCGCCGTAGCCTGCGACCACCACCTGCACACCCCCATGGGCTTCTTCCTGCTCAACCTCTCCCTCACAGACCTGGGCTGCATCTGCACCACTGTCCCCAAAGCCATGCACAATTCCCTCTGGGGCACCACAACCATCTCCTACATGGGATGTGCTGCACAGGCCTTTCTGCTTGTCTTCTTTCTTGGAACAGAGTTTTCCCTCCTCACTGTCATGTGCTACGACCGCTACGTTGCCATCTGCAAACCCCTGCACTACGGGACCCTCCTGGGCAGCAGAGCTTGTGCCCACATGGCAGCAGCTGCCTGGGCCGCTGGCTTTCTCGATGCTCTGCTGCACACAGCCAGTACATTTTCCCTGCCCCT
>NW_020909419.1:0-354 GCF_003984885.1 Neopelma chrysocephalum | reverse complement strand
GGCGTGTCCCGCCCGAACTCCTCCCAGAGCAGCTCCTGGGCCGTTCCTTGGGAGACACCGAGGGGGAAAAAGCTCCAGTTTCGGCTGCGTGTGCGGGTCCCCACCCCCGGCGGAGCCGGACTGGGCGCTGGGACTCCGACCCCTGATCCCGAATCTCCTTCTCTGTCTTTCTTGTCTCCCTTTCCTCGGGGTGATCATAAATCCCAGAGGGGCTGGAGAAGCGCTTTCCCAGTCGTGGGTTTCCCAGGGAAGTGGGTGCAGGGGTATCCCAGTGTCCAGGAATGGGAATTCAGAGGGATGCCAGGGCCAAGGAACGGGGGAGGGCTGGGGGCTGGGAGAGCTGGGATGGCCGGG
>NW_020909418.1:0-777 GCF_003984885.1 Neopelma chrysocephalum | reverse complement strand
ATATATCTTATATGCAAAGTCAGGAATTACTTGTTTATGTCACCCAACTTTTGTCTGTCAACAATTCATACAATTTATGTAATTACTACCTAACTTTTTTCTGATATCAAAAAACTTGTTCAAGCAATTTCTGATAATTTTGTCATTTCAGTATTCTTTACTATTTCGGAATTTTTTGTTTAATTTCCATTTCCACAGAAAAGAAACAATGGGATTTCCTATAAAATTGTAAACCTTAGTCCAAAACTAATAGCAGCAGAAGCATAAGACAAGGGCTCACCAGCTGCTTCTTTCAATGATAATGGTCAGACTACTCTTACAAAACAGATATATACATAGCAAAGCAACAAAAATTAAAATCTAGATATGAGAGATAAGAGTTTTCCTCTTGCCAATGATAATTCTTGTATTTTACTTTATTTTTTGCACATCATATAGCAAACGTTGTGTTTTGGTCCAGCAATTACTTGTATACATTCTACAAATAGAGGAGATCCATGTCAGATTTCAAGCACCTTCCTCAGTTTGACTGGAACAAATAGTAATAAATTTATATCACTGGAAGAAACTGCTTAGCTTTGGATGACAAAATTTTATCTAAAAAAAAAATTAAAATTTTGTACAAAATCAAGTGCAATTGGCCAAATCTGCTTGTTTTATTACACAAGAATTTTATAGAGCATATAATTTTCTTCCGTAATCTAGGTTTTTCCATACTTTCACAACCTTCATGCTTCATTTTTCCTTTGGGAAGCAGGAGTAATCTGCTTCCCTTCT
>NW_020909417.1:0-506 GCF_003984885.1 Neopelma chrysocephalum | reverse complement strand
GGGTACTTTTGAATTAGATGATCAATGGAGCGTAGAGGCGTGAGAAAGAAATCATATTAGGATGTGAAACCAGCTAGAGTATGGTACAATGTAACTTCATGGCACAAGCTAATTGTAAGGTCCATTGTGTTTTTTAGCAAGTCAACTTGATGTCCCTCATGATCAGAGCTGAGTTCCTTCTTGGCTTGGCCCCATGCTGCAAGATGGACACAAATACCCTTGAAACACAATGGGAGAGGTCATACATAGGGGTGAGAAAGATGCTGGTGAGAGGAAGATTGCGTGGGCAGGGGTTGCTCGCCCCTTGCCCTACAGCAGGGCATGCGCAGACTGTTGCTATCAGGTGATGAACAGGCGGGGTTTGGCTGCCACTCAGGCATCACCTTATACTGTGTACTGGCCCTACGTGGTGTAATGTAGAGCTGCTAAAATGGGGTGTCAGGACTGCTGGGGTGAGCGATGCTCATCCTTCACTCGAGACTGTTGCTCCGTGGGGACGCCCGCTA
>NW_020909416.1:0-1019 GCF_003984885.1 Neopelma chrysocephalum | reverse complement strand
CCCCCCCAGACCCCTGACTTGTTCCTGCTGCCCCTTGAGCATCTGCAGCTCCTGCAGAACCAGGCATTTCTTTGCTCCCCACAGGGTGGTTCCCACCCCCAGAATGGAATCTGGAGGCAGCAGGATGTGCACAGTGCTCCCATTTCCTACAGTGCAAAGGGGCTGCAGGGAATGATTCCCCTGCTCTTGCAAATCTGCCAAAACCTGCAGGGGACAGAAGTGGGAGCTTCAGGAATTTGCTGGCCTTGGGAGTGGAGCTAACAGGGTATTGAGAGGAACATATCCGTCAAATACAATCTCTCTGCATACACAATATCTGTGTGGACAGACAGATAAAGCAATAATCAGATATATTCTGTATCACATATATGGCACATATTCTATAGAATGTATCCTAAGGTATTGTATGATAGATCTGTAAGATATTACAAATAATAAGCAATAATAAGGCAAGTGTCCTCCTTAGGGACACACACTTCAGAAGGGAACTTGCACTTGACCCCCCCCTCTTCAGCTTTGAGCCCCCCGGTGCCACAGAGGGGGACAGAGCTCCTGTGGAACATTCTATTCCATTGACACAGAGCAAGGAATAAACCCAAAGTATTGCCTGGGTTTGTTCCCTGGGGGTCTGTGCAGCAGCAAGCCCAGCACCACACTGACTGCTCTGGGCTGTGCAGGCATTTGTGCTTCTGCCTGTCTCACACACACACACAAAAGTCTGGTGTAGTGCTGCCCTCAGGAAACCCCCCCAGCCTTGTTCCAGCTAAAGCTGTGGAGTTTGTCTTTGTTTCCCTTGGGTTCAGGGTCAGGCTGTGCCTGTGTCCAGCCCAGAGGCTCAGAAAAGCATTTATCCCGTCCCACTGCAATCTGCTGCTGCAGACAGGAGCCAGGCACTGGTGGCACTGGGAGTGAACAGCAGAGTGTTTCCAGGGGCTCTCTGAAGGAACACAAGTGTCCAAAGAAACCAACACCAGTGTCCACAGAAGTCCCAGTCCTTCATCCCTGAATGAGCTTGTTCA
>NW_020909415.1:0-380 GCF_003984885.1 Neopelma chrysocephalum | reverse complement strand
TCACACAAGTCTAAGATCAGAGGGATGAGAATGAGATTAAACAGTATGTAACTATTAAAAATATTGTAAGTGAAGTCAGGCATTGTCACAGGTAGCAGATTGAATATTCACATCTGAGCCCTCTAGAAAACCTAGAAAAGAGGGAATTACAAAAACTCCTAGAAAATCAATGTTTAGAAGAAGGCGGGACCCCCCAAAACCAACCCAAAATAGCAAAAAATACCCTACAACCAACCCAAAGTCCCCCTAAATACCCCAAAATAGCCCAAAACAACCGCAAAATACCCCAAAAACACCCCCACTGGAGCAATGGGCTGCTCTACCTGGGGACTGTCAAGAAGGTGGGACTGCCAAAACCACCCCAAAATAGCCCAAAATAG
>NW_020909414.1:0-362 GCF_003984885.1 Neopelma chrysocephalum | reverse complement strand
CCCGCCCCCGCCCCGCCCTCCCCGTTGCCGCCGCCGCCGCCGCCGCCCTTTGTCCGTGCCCGGTGCCCGCCATGGCGCTGCCGTGATGCGCCGCGGGGCCGCTCCGGGCGCGGCGGGGCCGGCGGACACCGGGAGCCCCATGCGGGGGCCGCCGCCATGGGGCAGGTCCTGGGCTTCGCCCACTGCAGTACGGACCGGGAACGGCAACCGGGAACCGGGAACGGCGACGGGAACCGGGAGGGGCGGCGGCACCGGGAGCCGGGGATGGGAACGGGGAGGGGCCGCGGGGATCGGGGAACCGGGAGGTACCGGGGGTGAGGGGACCGGGAGCAGGCACCGGGAGGGGCCGGGGGTGAGGGGAC
>NW_020909413.1:0-724 GCF_003984885.1 Neopelma chrysocephalum | reverse complement strand
GAGGGAGGCCTTCTGGCGGCACGTGAAGCCGCAGATCTCGCACCTGGCAACGCCGGGAATGGGCTCGGGAAACTGGGATGGGGCTCGGGAAATAGGGATTGAGAGGGACGGGGCTCTGGGAACAGGGATTGACAGGGATGGGGCTCGGGGAACAAGGATTGAGAAGGATGGGGCTCGGGAAATAGGGATGGGCTGGGATGGAGCTCGGGGAACAGGGATGGGCTCAGGAAATAGGGATTGACAGGGATGGGGCTCAGGAAAAAGGGATTGCAGATCTCGCACCTGGGATCGTTCAGGAAACAGGGATGGGATTTGGGAAAAAGGGATGGGGCTCAGGAAACAGGGATGGAGCTCAGGAAATAGGGATTGAGAAGGACGGGGCTCGGGAAATAGGGATTGACAGGGATGGGGCTCAGGAAAAAGGGATAGACAGGGATGGGGCTCAGGAAACAGGGATTGACAGGGATGGGGCTCAGGGAACAGGGATGGCCTCAAGAAACTGGGATGGGGCTCAGGAAATAGGGATTGACAGGGATGGGGCTTGGGAAACACAGGGAGCAGCAGGGACTGGGACTCACTGGAATGGTGGGATGGGACTGGGACTGACTGGGAAGGAGAGGGACGGGACTCACTGGGATGGCGGGAATGGGACTGGGACTGACTGGGATGGTGGGAATGACTGACTGGGACTGACTGGGAGTCACTGGGAAGGGCAGGAATGGGA
>NW_020909412.1:0-481 GCF_003984885.1 Neopelma chrysocephalum | reverse complement strand
AAACTTTCTGGAGACAGGTGAGGGCAGAATTCCCAACCTTTCTGGGTCGAATTCCCCACCTTTTGGAGCAGAATTCCCAAACCTTTTGGGGATGGGTAAAGGCAGAATTTGCAACTTTCTGGGGCCAGATGAAGGCAGAATTCCCAAGCTTTCATGGACAGGCCAAGGCAGAATTCCCAACCTTTGGGGCAGAATTCCCAACCTTTAGGGCAGAATTCCTTCCCTCGCGCTCTCTCTCCCCAGGACTTGGATGACCTGGATGCAGAAATCCTGGGAATCTCCAGATCCAGGCCGAGGCTGACAGGAGTCGGGACAGGGGCAGGGAAAAGCCTCGGGAAGCAGCTGGATCCCGAGGAAGGTACCGGGAATTCCGCTGGGCTTTTCCCCCTGGAGCAACTCCCATGGGATCAGAGCCCATACCCTGTTCCCAGGGTAGTGATTCCTGTGGGATCAGAGCCCATTCCCTGTTCCCAGGGCAGTG
>NW_020909411.1:0-806 GCF_003984885.1 Neopelma chrysocephalum | reverse complement strand
GAGTGTCTCCAGGCCTCCCGATTTGAGGCCAGAGTAGACCAGTTATGTTGATCAATATGGCCAAGGCTGAGATGTTGTTTCAGGGAGTCCTTGTATCTCCCCTTCGGGGCTCCTCTCTTGCGGCAGCCAGTGGCAAGTTCACCATAGAACACGATCTTGGGAAGGCAGTGATCCTTCATCCTGGAGACGTGCCCTGCCCAACACAGCTGTGTTCTCAGCAACATGGCCTCAATACTTGTGACTGCTGCCTGTTCTAGAACAGATGTATTGGTCACATAATCTGACCAGTGGATGTTTAGGATTGTACGGAGGCAGCGTTGATGGAAGCGTTCTGGGAGTCGCAGGTGGTGGCGGTAGATGACCCATGATTCGGACCCATATGAGAGAGTAGACAGCACAATGGCTCTGTAAACATTGATCTTGGTACTTTTCTTCAAGTGTTTATTTCGCCAGACTCTTTTATGGAGTTTTCCGAAAGCTCTCTATGCCTTTGCTAACCTGTTGTCTATCTCCCCATCAATCTTACCATCCAAGGAGATGAGGCTGCCCAGGTAATTAAACTGTTGGACTGATTTGAGCTCTGATTGGCCAATGGTGATTTGGGGATGATGGAAGCCTTCCTGAGGTGCAGGTTGATAGAAAACTTCAGTCTTCTTCAGGTTGACTTCCAGCCCAAAGAGCTCAGCAGCCTCAGCAAAGCAGGATGTTAAACGCTGCAGAGTTGCTTCTGTGTGAGCGACGAGGGTGTCGTCGTCAGCGTAAAGCAGCTCCTGGACAAGATGGTTTAAGGTCTTGGTGTGGGCCTT
>NW_020909410.1:0-362 GCF_003984885.1 Neopelma chrysocephalum | reverse complement strand
TGGGGACATGGTGGTGGCACCTCGGGGACGTGGGGGCCGGAGGGGGGAGTTTGGGGACCCCTGACGTCATCCCAACCACGGTGGCACCTTGGGGGTGTCCCCGTGATGTCCCCGATGTCCGCCCAGTGCCCCCCCAGCGTCCCCAGTGTCCCCCCAGTGTCCCCAATGTCCCCCCACTGTCCCCCCAGTGTCCCCCCAGTGCCCCCCCCCGTGTCCCCACCAGGCGCTGGCAGCTCTCCACGATGTCCCCAGTGTCCCCCCAGTGCCCCCCAGTGTCCCCCCAGTGTCCCCAATGTCCCCCCACTGTCCCCCCACTGTCCCCCCAGTGTCCCCAGTGTCCCCCCAGTGTCCCCAATGTCCCC
>NW_020909409.1:0-1721 GCF_003984885.1 Neopelma chrysocephalum | reverse complement strand
CTTGATCAAATCTGAGGATTTAGATCAAAATAATTTATGAGGCAAAACAAAACAAAAAATTCTTACTTTTTGTGACACTAACACAGAACCTTAAATCTGAAATTGGAGAAGGATGGCCATGTGCTGTGGTAAGTTAGTGTATCAGGGTGTATGGAATAGAAGTTCCTTGTTCTCGGTCTAATCGAGCCATTTATAGTGTCCTTGTACAGAATTGTGCACATTTATTTATATGATAACCTGCTGAAATATAATTAGCTACCCCTGTGCATGTGAGAATAGTCCAAATATGTCCTTTTATCATACACTGAAAATTATATTCGCTTTCCCTGAGTAAAACTCTTTGCAGCTTTGAGCTGCTGTCTTTATATGGGAGGGCGTAAGATTCTCTTCAAGAGTTTTGTTCTGAAACCAAACTTTAAGATCAAGTGATTTGAGGTTTTTGAGGTTATTACTCTGTAGCTTAGCGTGGATGTCTCTTCCTCCTCTGTGTCTTTTCATGTTGCTGTAAGTGGAAAAAAACCTGCACATCTCCTTTTCATCATTTGGATTGGAACTACACACCACAGGTAATGTGTTTGGGCAGCACTTACCTAGCCAAAGAAAACAAATCAATATTAGCCCTGCTGAGGAGTGTCAGAAGTATCCCAGATGTGTCTATTTAGCTTTGCTCCATCACACACTCTTTCCTTAAACAACTGGTCGAGCTGTCGCAAAATGTCCTGTTGGTTCCAGTGAGATTCAAATGGGTGTGATCAGAGATTGATGGCTTTGGCAAGTTAGAATGAGAAGATGATGTGGAGTTGCTGTCTCTTGTTTTGAATGTCCTCAGAAATAAAACCCCAGACAAATAAGGAAATGAAATAGAAATAAAAATTATTAAAAAAGTAAAAATTATTATAAGCCAGTTGTGTGTGTGCACTCCCCCCTCTCCAAGCCAGCTGGACATCCCAGTACGGCCCGATCCCTTCCCAGTCCCTCCCAGTCCCCCCTCCCCCTCACCTGACGTCACTCGCGCCCATCCCCGCCCCCTCTCTGACGTCACTTCCGTCCCGGTCCCACCGGCGGCACCGGCGCCTCTCGCGTGGGGGGGGAACCGGCGGTGGCGGCCTCGCGCCGGAATATGACGTCACAAGCCCGCGCCGCTTTCCCCCATTGGCCGCCACTTCCCGCCAAACCCCGCCCCTCCCTCCCCGCTAAGCCCCGCCCACTCCCCTACTAAACCGTTGGCTTCAACGGGTAGACCTGATGTCTGCTTTGTCTCCATTTACTTAAACGGGTAGACCTGATGCCTCATTTTCCCCCCATTGACTTTAATGGGTAGACCTGATGTCCCTTTTGTCCCATTGACTTTTACGGGTAGACCTGATGTTTCATTTGTCCCATTGACTTTAATGGGTAGACCTGATGCCTCAATTTCCCCCTTGACTTCAATGGGTAGACCTGATGTACTCTTTTTCCCATTGACTTTAATGGGTAGACCTGATGTCCCATTTGCCTATTGACTTTAACGGGTAGACCTGATATCTCATTTGTCCCATTGACCTCAACGGGTTGACCTGATGTCCCATTACCCCATTGAGTTTAATGGGTAGACCTGATGTCTCCTTTGTCTCCATTTACTTTAACGGGTAGACCTGATGTCCCTTTTGTCCCACTGACTTTAACGGGTAGTGTTCTCCCAGTGCCGCCCAGCGACTTCCCAGCGCCTCCCAGCACGGCCC
>NW_020909408.1:0-403 GCF_003984885.1 Neopelma chrysocephalum | reverse complement strand
TCTAGACCCTCCCTGATGTCTCTGCACCAGCTCTGGCTGTTGCCATGGGCACTTGGCCTTCTTACCTTGGATCCTGAGCCCCTGTGCCACAAGACATCCCTCCCAGAGCCCAGGCCCTTGTCCTGGGGGTCACTGCAGAGCTGAGCAGATCCAGGTCACCTCCCATTCCTCTGCCAACCCCCTGGGCCTGCTCTGGGCCCTGCAGGTCCTTGCCCTGCTCCCAAGGGCTGTGGGGGTGCTTAATGGTCAGGGCTTGGGGTTTAGAGCTCAGGGTGGGGATTAGGTAGAACTTTGGGAGGTTTGTTGTTCTGCTGGCAGTGTCTGGTTCATGATTCGGGGAAGAGCTTTTTGGGCTGGGTTAGGATTAAAGCTTGGCTTTTCATACTGGTCTGAATACAGGTTT
>NW_020909407.1:0-496 GCF_003984885.1 Neopelma chrysocephalum | reverse complement strand
TGTATGGGAACTGAATGGACTGTGGATTCTGAACACACGAAATGGACCTATTCACATCACGGACTGACTGTTATTTTCCCCAGTTTTACTGTGTTATTTACTCCTATAGTTGTACCCCTGTTTGTCACTGGTTTTTATGAAATTTTAATGTACCCTCCATGTTAGCCTTTCTTCCCCCTCAGGTTTTCCCGCCTTAAGTTGTTTACCTCCTTGTTCTCCCCTGCTTTCCCGCTCCTCTGCTGCTGATTGGCCAAGGTTTGCCGCAGTGCAGAGTGAGCTCTCATTGGCCCTTTCCCTAGATACTCCAAAGTCACACCTACCTCTCCCTCATCCTCCAATCCTCGCTTTCCCTGGGTTGTCAATCCCTTGCTCCTCCCCAGTTCTGAATCCTCCCCTCAGACCTACCCTATTTAAGTCCCTGTTTTCCCTTAATAAATTGGCATTGCTTCCCCGACCTTCAACTGTGTCCTGACCCTTATTCGCAGTGCCGCGTCCC
>NW_020909406.1:0-1393 GCF_003984885.1 Neopelma chrysocephalum | reverse complement strand
AGACCATACAGGTACCTCCTGTCCCTTCCTTGCCACCACCAGGGAAGGGCCCAGCACTTCTCACCTCACCCACCCCTTTTCCCCCAAGGGGCTTCTGCCCCACACACAGACCACAGCAGCCAGTGGAGGCGACTCCGAAGCCGGGCACCGAATGCCTCATCTGCATGGAGCCTGTGGAGGACAGAAAGACCTTCAACACCCTGGTGTGCCCAGCCTGCAAAACCGCCTGGTTCCACAGGGACTGCATCCAAGTAGGAGTGGTTCCCTCACCCCAGGTGGCACAACAGGGGCTCAGCAGCACCAGGGCCTCACTCTGGCTACTTGTGTTTCTCCTGCAGGGAGTGGCTCTGCATGCTGGTTATTCAGTGATCCAGTGCCCCCTCTGCAGAGATCATGACACATTTGTCAGTCATATGCAATTCATTGGGATCCATGTCCCCTTGAGGTTGGTGTCCTTCTGCCTGGCTCACAACACAGGGGGTGCAAGTGCTGTGCTGTGCCAGGGCCTGCCCCAGCAGTCCTGGCCCTGCACTGTTCCATGAGTCCCGGGTTCAGGTTCACACAGGAGTTGGAAATGGCACAGGGGGAAGAGCAGGGACACCCTGCACCTGCCAGATGCCAGGGCAGAGGGGGCTCATCAGTTTTCCCTTTTCTCCTCAGACCACCATCATGGGAGGGGAATGATGCATTCGCTGAGTTCGGAGAGAGACACAGGCACTGCGATGCCAGTGAGTGCCTTTGTCCAGGAGGCAGGCAGGAGGCAGAGGAACAGGGGTAAGTTGCCGAAGCTGCATCCCAGGGCTCTGCAGGGCTTGAAGCAGAAGGACCCAGGAGAAGAGCTCAGCCGGATAATCCCACACTTTGGACACTTTGTCCTCACCTCCATGAACCTGTTTGCTTCCCCAGGCCCTGGCAATTGCTCCTGTGCTCCTCCTGTGGTGCCGAGGGCACCCACAGACACTGCTCTGGCCTGAGGGACAGCATAACCAGATGGGAATGTGATGGCTGTGCTGGTCTGGGCACATGTAAGTGGCAAAGCACCCTGGTGCCCCTGGGCCTGGCAGTGGGTGCCCAGGGTGGGTTTGGAAGAACCACACGGCTCTGGCCTATCCTGGCTGGGCCTGGGGTGGCCTTGACATTCCTGCTTTCCCCTCACAGCCTCCCGAGATGACTCGCGGCTTGCTGGTGTCAGCGTGGCCAGACAGTCAGGACTGGAGCCTTCTGACAGCTCCAGGGAACTCGAGACCATCAGCCCCAACACAGGCAGCCTGGTACTACCAGGGCTGTTTCCCAGTTCTGCACCAGTGGAGACCGTCAGCCCCAGCACCAGCACCCAGGTGCAATCCCCTGGATCTTCAGCACCACAGACCAGCAACCTCCATACAACCCAACA
>NW_020909405.1:0-1954 GCF_003984885.1 Neopelma chrysocephalum | reverse complement strand
GCACAACTGTGAGGTGTTTTCAGCCCCAGTCCCCACTCCAGGCCCCCTAGGTCACCCCACAAGGTGCTGGACGGCCCTTCAGACCCACCTGAGCCCACCCCCCATCTGCCCACCCTGTGCAGGGCAGCTCGTGGAGCCCCTGGGACAGGGGATGGTGGGAATCCAACCAGTCAACAGGAATTTCCACTTTTTATCTGAAAATAAAAGAGTAATTCAGCCCTGACCTGAGGTGTCCCTGCAAGGAGACACCTGTGGGGGTCACTGGGACCCCAAAGTGGGACCCACAGGCTGGGATGGAGGGGCAGGCCCTGGGGAGACAGAGTGGGATGTGGAGAGGAAGCTGCTTATTATTTCTCCTCTTAGGCTCACATCCTCCTTCCCCCTCACAAATTCTCTCTGGATGTGGCACAGCAATCTTGGGAAGAGAGAACTAAGCTCAAATCCAAACTTGCTTCGTCCTGGTCCAGCCCAGCCCCCACTCCCCCAGTCTGGCCCACAACCACCACCCTGGTCCGTCCGGCCTGGGAACCCAAGGGATCCTCTGCAATCCCATCAACGGAGCAGAATTCACTCTCCTCCCCTTGACTCACTACAGGGTAACAAGTGCCATCTCCCTGCCCACGACACACCAGATCTTGTGCCCAAGGCATCAAAAGTGGTGACAAAGCCTCGTTCAGCTCAGCCTTGGGTGCAGTTTACCCCCACTGTCGGGGCAGATTGAATGGGCCGTGAAGAGAGGGCACAGCTGTGCCCGGCCCTGCGGGACACCCGGGCTCAGGAGGGCGATGCCAGCTCAGTCCTGCCCTGTCCCTGCTCCCGGTGACGCTGCGGCAGCACCTGGGGAGACAAGAGGGAGCTCAGGACCCAGCCCGGCCCCTCTGGCTCTACAGCTGCTGCAGACAAGCTCCCTGTCGTGTCCCTGTCGTGACATGCTGGTGCCATCGCCTGGAAGCTCCCGGCCCAGGGCAGCTGCAGAACGGGCTCAGCCTCCCAAGGAGGAGGAACCAGTAGCCCCGAGGGTGCTCAGGATTGTGCCCAGCAGCCCCTGCCCAGGCACTCTGCAGCCCAGAAACACCTCCCTCCAGCCCAGGCGGCTCTAAGCTGGCTCCGAGCTGGCCGGGAACACTGCCCTGCTGTAGGGCAGCCACATCTCTCCTCCCGAGAGGAACCGGACGAGCCAGCGCTGCTGCGGCAGCGGCTCCTTCCGAGCCCGCCGGGGGCTCAGCGGGGAGGAGGAGCCCGCGGGCAGCCGCTCCCTCAGCGGCCCCTGGGGAGGGGACCCGGGGGGACCCGGGGGGCCGAGCCCGCCAGAGCCCGCTCCCCGCGGCGCCTCCCGCCCCCTCGGCCCGCAGCGAGCCCCGAGCCCCGGCAGGAGCCAGCGGGTCCCACCGCGCCGGGGCCGCGGCCGAGCTCCGCCGCCGCCTCAGCGAGTGCCCGCCCGCCCCCGCGCTTTGAACGCCGTCCCACCTCCCTCTTCTGAAAGCCACGCGCTTTACGAGAAACAGCCCCTGGCGAGGTGCCCGGAGCCGCTGCTTCAGGAGTCACAGCCCTGGCGAGGTGCCCGGCCTGGCGGGACACCAGGGCAGCGCCGCTGCACCGAACCGGCTGCAGCTCCGTGATAACCTGAGTTGAAGGGCCTGTGACCTGTGGATGAGTTCGGGATGGAGCAGAGTCCCCCCTGCAGCCCGGGGAGGAGCCCACGCCGGAGCGGGGGATGCCCAAAGGAGGCCGTGACCCCGTGGGAAGCCCCTGCAGAGCCGTGGCAGCAAAGCCCTGGTTTCCAGGGCTGCCCCCCCCGCCCCAGTTTGTTGGGTTTAATCCCAAACTCTGCAGCGAACCCTGTGCTCCAGGGCAGCAACCGATCCGTGACACAGCCCCGGAGCGGTGCCAGGAGTGACTTGGGGGCAGGGGGTTCCCAGGGACCCTCCAGCGCCCCTCGCTGCCCACGAGGGGG
>NW_020909404.1:0-950 GCF_003984885.1 Neopelma chrysocephalum | reverse complement strand
TAAGCCCAGCCTAAAGTGGTACCTGCTTTCTGCTCGAAGATTGGGGCCGTGGCCAGAGGGACTGTTTTCATGTCAAAGGGTTTGTCCGAGGGCTCCAGGGTGTATTGGTGCAGGGCCTTTTCCATCCCAGGAACAGACACTGTCAACCCTGTGAGGCAAAAAAAAAGGCAGGAAAACTCGGTGTGAAGAGCAGGAACAAGCCCATGGGGGTGATAAAGGGTCTTTTCCCAGTGACAAACACACTCAGAGCACTTGGAGACACGGGATGGGATAAAACAACCTGCTCTGGAGGTGACACAAAGCAGGCAAGGGTAAACATTTGCCTCGAGCAAAGTCACGCAGCGAGGACCTCAAATGTCACTCTGCTCCCATGAACTTTCAGTTAGAGACAGTAAAACGATTTTATAGCCAAGGCTGGCACAGCAAGACGTGTTCTCCTTGTTTTGTCACGGAAAAAAGACGGAGCAAAGGTCAAGAAACCCGCCCCAGGTGAAGGCCCAGTCAGCGAGAAAAGCCCAGCTCAGACTCCCGCCCCCGTTTCCCAGCCAATCCACCCCATGTTTGCTGACTCTGCTGTTCCCAGCAAGGGATAAAACCAGAATAAACCCGTGAAAGAAGAGCTCAGGACTGGTTTTGTGCCTCTCACTGACCGTTGAAGATGTAGGCGGCGTTCAGGGCCAGCTGCCTCTGCTGCAGCACGTTCAGGTAGAAGGTGGCTCTGTCCCGCACCTCGTCGTCGCTGTCCATCATACACCTGGGGGTGGGGGGACAGCAGGGCAAGGCTCAGCCCAGGAGAGCCCAGAGCTGAGATTAAAGGGGCTGTGGCAAGGCCAGACTTGATACTGGAACAACACTCAGAGCTCCCTCAGTGTGTTGGCGGACCAGTGGTGTCCCCAGGGATCGGGGCTGGGCCCAGTCCTGTTCAGTGTCTGCACTGAGGATCTGGAGGA
>NW_020909403.1:0-839 GCF_003984885.1 Neopelma chrysocephalum | reverse complement strand
AGCCCCTCAGGGCCCTGCTGCTGGTCACAGGAGCCCCAGCCTGGCTCCTGCCTGCCTACTCACACCCTGGGCATCCACGGCTGCACCCGGGCACGGAGCTCAGCCAGGGCTGGGGCCTTGGGGCTTTGCTGGTGGGACAGCTTGGACGCTCAAGTGATGCTGAATCTATCTTTATTTGAACTAAAGGGGTGGGCAGGAAAGGACCAACTTCAGTCCTCATCATAGGGTGCGATCAGTGGGTTTACAGGCAGAGAGGATCGTTTTGGTGGCAGCTGGACCTTGACATCAAAAAGCAGGTGCTGCAGCCGCGGCAACGCAGCTGGGCAGGGGTACAAAGAGTGAGGGTGAGAGGTCCGGCTCTTCTTGCCCGAGGTGTTTGGCTGGGCTGGAGCAGGAGCAGAGAGGAGCCTGTGGAGAGAGGAAGTGGCTGAGGCCCAGCTGCAGGGGGGACACAGGGACTCTGCTGCCCAGCAGGGCCCAGAGCTGGCAAGGCTCAGCAGCACGGGGGAGCTGCTGGCACACCTTGGCCCCGGTGGACACCTGCCCCTCAAGGCCCCAGCGAGCAGGGGGATGGCTTTTTGGCCAAGGACTAACTGGTCGCTCCACAGCAGCCAGACTGGGAATGTTCCATGGCTATGAGCTGCCTCCAAAAGAAGCTGTTGGAGGGGGAGATCAACAAACAACTCACCTTTTTCTCACCCTCCAGTACCAGATTCCAGCACAGCATGACATGATGGCAAGCAGCCCACCCAACATGCTTGCCATTATCACAGTCAAACAGTGTGTTCCTCGACAGAAACCTCTTCCAGTGCTCTCCTGGATCTTGGGAGCACGTGTTG
>NW_020909402.1:0-412 GCF_003984885.1 Neopelma chrysocephalum | reverse complement strand
GGATCCATGGGCTGGGAGGGCTTTTCCAGCCTCAGGGATCCTGGGATCACACTCCTGAGCACAGAGTGCAGTGTCCCCTGGACCTGTGGTTTGTGGTGCAGCCACACCCCCCCCTGCAACAAGCGATTAAAAACTCCCCTTTAATCTGCATCAGGAGAGATGAAATCCGAGTGGGAGATGCCCTGCTCGGAGCAGGAATAGCTGCAGCTGTCACAGCACATCCCAGCAAGAAATCCAGGGAAAAAATGTCACGTGGCTCCGGTGATGTTCCCCCCGGGATCGCCGTGTCTGTCCCCACCGAGGGACAATCCCCGCCGGGGAGGGGACACGGAGCACCCCCAGAGCAGCACCTCTGAGAAACCTGAGGCTGATTCCCGTGGAATTCCAGAGGAGCTAAAATAGCAGAGAGCCC
>NW_020909401.1:0-1051 GCF_003984885.1 Neopelma chrysocephalum | reverse complement strand
CCAGAGCTCCAGGAGGGTTTGGCTGATCCTCTGGGGCACAGGGGGTGGCTCTTGGGGATGGGCCTGTGCAGGGCTGAGGGTTGGACTGGATGATCCTTGTGGGTCCCTTCCAGCTCAGCATATTCTGGGATTCTGGGATTCTGGGATTCTGTCTAATAGTGTTTATCTGACCAAATTTCTCCTACACGCCCCTTCATCCTCCTTGGTGCCTTCATTTCACTGCTGCTTCCTCATGTTCTGTTGTGTCACCTCCTCTGCCTGTCTCTGTTTCTCTAAATATATTTGGGATGGATAAACTGCAAAAAGCCAACATTTTGTGCAGGATGCCCCGAATCCTCAGCTGGGATCTCGTGGGGGTGAGCACCAGGCTGAGCAGCCTCAGGCTCAGGGACAATGTGACTGGAGGGCATGGAGTGCAAATTCCTGAGGCAGGACAAGGGATGGGCACCAGTGTGGCTGGGCTGGAGGGATGGGAACTGAGAAAACCAGCAGGGCCCTCCTGCTTCCAAAGGAGCCAGAAGATCAAGGGTTCTGCATGGTAGATCTGGTTCCTCCTCTGCAGGAGAACCCAATGATCCTGAGGCATTTGGTCCTTCCTAATTTGGGCTTTTTTAGTGTTCATGAGTTCAGTGTGAATCATTAAGGCTGAAAAAGACCTCCAAGATCATCAAGCCCAACCTTCCACCACAGAGCTGCTTTCCCACATTTTGTGCTCGGTGGCAGCTCGGGGAGGTCTGATTTCTTGTCAGAGGTACAAATGGTGCTCTTTGAGCTCCTGTTCTCACCTCTCTGCTGGGATTCTGGGCACAGGAAGCTGAACAGGAGCCAGGGGTGCCCAGGTGGCCAAGAAGCCAATGGATCCTGGCCTGGATCAGGAGCAGTGTGGCAGCAGGAGCAGGGCAGGGATTCTGCCCCTGGACTGGGCACTGCTGAGGCCTCACCTCGAGTGCTGTGTCCAGCTCTGGGCCCTCAGTTCAGGAAGGACATGGAGGGGCTGAAGCAGATCCAGAGAAGGGCAACGAGGCTGGGGAAGGGTCTGGAGCACAAGTGC
>NW_020909400.1:0-426 GCF_003984885.1 Neopelma chrysocephalum | reverse complement strand
GACAGACCACGGACCGGTCCAGCCTCATCCAGCAGGAACAGTGTGCTGGGAGTATTTCCATTCTTTCTGGGCTTCCATATTGGTCTTCTGAGTAAAATACTCATCTCTGAAGTACGTGGTGCGTATATACACATAGATAGATGAATAAGAGAGAGTGATTTTGTAGGAGGCATGTCCCAAGGTGCAGGAGGAGGGTACCGAGGGCAGGGAAGCCAAGGGACATGCGCAGAGACAGACAATCCTATTGGTTAAAGGTCACGTGTTATCAGGGTATAAATGGAAGTGCCGAATTCAAATAAAGCCTCTTTGATTACCATCTCACAGAGAGCGTACATGATTTCTTTATTATATAAAGGCCAGCGACCGCGTGGTCGCTACAGTTCCTTCTCTCAGCTGGGCACAGACACTTCTTTCAGCACTGTCATT
>NW_020909399.1:0-738 GCF_003984885.1 Neopelma chrysocephalum | reverse complement strand
TCCGGAACGCGCCGCCGGAATCTCCGGCGTCTCCGGCTCCTCCCGCCGCGGAACCTTCCGGATCTCCTCTCCCTGCCCCTGCCTCCCGCCCTCCGCCCGCCTCTCCTTCGCCCCGGAATCCTTGGAAAACCTCTACCAGGCCTATTTCCGCCGGCAGCGCCACGACACCCTCCTGGCGCTCGCCGTCTTCGCCGCCCTCTTCGACGCCTACGTCCTGGCCACGGCTTCCCTGGATTTGGGGATCAGGGAGAAGAGGGAATTCCCGACGGAATTCCCGACGGGATCGGAATTCCAGCCGGGATTGCCGCCGGTGGTGCCGGCGGCGGCGGCGTTCCTGGTGGCCCACGTGGCGCTGTTGGCGCTCTGGAAGTGCCGGTTGCTTCCCGAGAGGTTTTCCCGCCGCTTCCTGCCCGGAATTCTGTGGATCCTCATCCCGGCGCAGGTAGGAGGATGAAAATTCCATGTTTTTTTTTTAATTAGGATAATTATAATAAATTAGTCCCTTTGTCCTCGGAGATCCATCCATGGATTATGGGAATTCCTGTCCCTGGAGCTCCATCCCTGGATTTATGGGGATCAGTCCCTTTTCCTGGATCTCCATCCCTGTTCCCTGGAGCTCCATCCCTGAATTTATGGGAATTCCTGTCCCTGAGCCCCATCCCTGACTTTATGGGAATCCATCCCTGTCCTGGGAGCTCCATCCCTGACTTTATGGGAATTCCTGTCCCCAGAGCTCCA
>NW_020909398.1:0-561 GCF_003984885.1 Neopelma chrysocephalum | reverse complement strand
TCACAGGATGTCCCTGTGAACAGGAGGGGAAGACTGGATCTGAAAATTAAACCTGGAAGGGAGAAAGCAGGAGTGTCATGGTGACACTTCAGGAGAGTTCCAGCCCTGGAGCAAGGTCACAGAAGAAGTGACCCAGTCCATGCCCTGCCCACAGAAGATCCCACAGCATCCTGGAGATGCTGGAAGGGAGCCCAGCTCTGCTTCACAAGTTCCCAGGGCCTGTCCCTGCCTGTGCTCCAAGGGCTCCCATCCCCCAGGACTGTGCTCAGAGAGCACTCAGGCCTTACAGCAAGAAAGGGGCTCAGGAGGACAGTGTGGAAGTGGCAAGAGAGCAGCTCTGCAAAGACCAAGCCCTGCTGCTCCCTGGCAGTGCTGCTGGGCTGGGATTATTGTCCCCTTCCCATTTGCAAATCCAACCTGTCGTGCAGTGTGTTGTCCTTTAGGAACATCTAAGAAGAAGAGTCTTGGACAAAGAAGGCACTGCAGGGTCCTTTATTTTGTTTAAATACTCAGCGAGCACAATTCATCATTTATACATCTCTAGGTCAAATTCAATGGGCA
>NW_020909397.1:0-585 GCF_003984885.1 Neopelma chrysocephalum | reverse complement strand
TAAAGCAGTTTGGATTAACCTTGCCTCGAGCCAAGGCAAACCCATTCGTGGGATTGTCTTTGCTCAGGGACCAGGATATACTTGGTGGATAATGAGAGAAGATGGAGAGACCCGGTGTGTGCGTCAAGGAGATTTAACTTTGGGGGAAAATTAATTTGTATTCTGAGTTGTATGTTACAGGAAATAAGTCACCAGATGAGGAAGACCCAAACTAAGCTGATGCTGGTGTTCAGCAATAAGATAGCCTTAGAAGACAAGACCTGTATAAGCGCAGGATATAGGCGAATATGGGATATGGGTGTGACGTAAAATGGTATGGAAAAAGGGGTGGAGATTGGAGTGGGTTTGTTTACCTAAATAACATTTCCTTTTCCTGGGAGAGAACCTAGGGTAAGTCAACTGATTTATTTTGACCAAACAGATATTCCATACCCTGTTACATCAGCTCAGATATAAGAGAGCGAGGAGGAAGCAGCTTGCTCTCTCTCTTCCAGGATAGCTGCACTGTAGACAACTGCTTCTGCTCGCTTCTCGTGGGGAATTTTACTGTTAGTTTCTTTTTCCCTGTGTGTGTGTAGTGCTTTT
>NW_020909396.1:0-1154 GCF_003984885.1 Neopelma chrysocephalum | reverse complement strand
AAGAAGCTTCAAACCAAGGAGAAAAACCTTAAAATCCGAATTTCCACGAGCAGCACAAGTCTCCTCCCACTGCATTAATGCCTCCTCACGAAACGGCGACGGCCTCTGCAGGCAGCTGCGTAAAAACACCCACGGCTCCTCGGGAAAACAGAAATGCAACTTTTATATTTTTTTTTACCCCCTAAAGATTTAAATTTTCTCTCTTACATTCAGCCCCTCGGTGACTCCCGAGAGCCCTCTGCAAAGCCATAAACTGACTCTTGGAGGAGCTTTTGGACACCCCCGGGATCCTCCCCCGCGCTGGCGTGGGGCCCGTGGGTGTGTGGGGTTGAGGGGTCGAGCGCCCGGACACTGATAAATAAACATCAGCACGCGGGGATACGGGCCCGGCCCCGCCGCGCTGCGAAAACGGCGCAGGGATACGCAAACGGCGTAAGGTGGAGCCGCGGGCGGCAATTGAGCGGCGCTACGCAAATTGCGCAAGGGGGCAAGGAATGCCCGCGGCGCTACGCAAACGGCGTAAGGGGAGCGCCGGTAACGGCAATGGAGTTAGTTACATAAGTTGCGTAAGGCTACGCAAATGGCGGAAGGGCCCCGGTGGCTTCCTAAGGGCTCGCGGACCTTCCCCAGTTCATCCCAGTCCTCTCCAAAGGGCTCTCAGTTTGCCCCAGTCCCTCCCTAAGGGCTCCCAGTCCCCTCCTAACGCTGCTGCCCTCAGCGCTACGCAAATGGCGGAAGGAAGGACCCAGTCCCCTCTTAGGAGCTCCCAGTTTATCCTAGTTTATCCAAAAGCCTAAGGGCTCCCAGTTTATCCCAGTCCCTTCATAAGGGTTCCCTGTCTATCCCAGTGCGCCCCAGTCCGCTCCTAACGCCGCTGCCCTCAGCGCTACGCAAACGGCGTAAGGGGGCGCCGGTAACGGCAAAGGAGGAGAGCTACATAAACTGCGTAAGGCTACGCAAATGGCGTAAGCGCCCTGCCCTCAGCGCTACGCAAATGGCGGAAGGGCCCCGGTTCCTTCCTCGGGGCTCCCGATTTATCCCAGCACCTCCCAGTCCTTTCCTAAGGGCTCCCAGTTCATCCCAGCTATCGCCGCGTTCTCGCGCTTCCAGAATTTTCTCCCTCCGCTTCCCAAATATAAAAGGGACTTTCTGTG
>NW_020909395.1:0-1839 GCF_003984885.1 Neopelma chrysocephalum | reverse complement strand
CAGCTCAACACACCAAGTGCCCTCAGTGTCCTCACACGCCTTCAAATTAAGGCCACTGCTCTCCTTTGGACATTCTCTAATGGCTTCATGTTTTTTTATATTGTAGTGCCCAAAATCATAGAATCACATGGAATGGTTTGGGTTGGAAGGGACCTTGAAGCTCATCTTGTTCCCCTGCCATGACCAGGGCTGCCACACAGTAGTCCAGGTTTGGGAGAGGATTTGGATCAACTCACAGCACTGAAGAGTCTCTTCATTCCCAGGTAAACTGGCCTTTTTTGCCCTCAGGTGGAGGGTACTCAGGGGAACTCACTCTCTGCCAAGGAGTTCCCTGTCTGGGCACATGTGATTCCAGGAGGCTGAACACCACAGGCCTCTGGCAGGGTCTTCTTCCACCACAGCACCAAACCTGGGACAGCAGAGATCCCCACTGGGTCATCTCCAGCTCCCTCACATTGTCTCAGCTGCAGTGCTGGGCTGATCACATCCCTTTCTTCCCCACATCCTTGTCTTCCATGAAGGAGCTGCTGGTACAGGGAACAACTGTGCAAATCCTGGGCAGTCAATGGCACCAGTTGGTGAGAACCTGGGATTCTTTACTCCAACACAGATTCCATGTGTCCACATTCAGGTGGGGGATGGAGGTGGTTGCCTTGCCATCATTTAGGCAACTGCCAACAAGGACTGGCTCCCAAGAGGGGGATGGGGCAGAGGGGAGTAATCACAGAGGAGGAGGGATTGGTTATCATAAAATCATAGAATGATTAAGGTTGGAAAAGACCTTCAAGACCATCAAGTCCAACATTCAAGGATGGGCTCGATTATGCTCAAACCCCCTCCCTCAGTAGCCCCTTCCTTCTTCTTGTGCACACACAGTGGTCCAGAATCCTGCCCTGCTTCATCCTCTCTGGAATCGAGGCCTGGTCTCAGCCAGGTCTCCCCTTTGACCTGATCCTGGGCATGTGAAGGTGACAGGAGCTGAGTGATGGGTCACTGTGCTGAGCAGAGTGTCCTGGGGGCTGTGTGTCCTGGGGGCTGGATCCACAGAGTGGGCAGGACCAGGCTGGGGTTCAACCACCCTTCTCCTGTCCAGCTGCTGGACTCAGTAAGTCACGTCCTCTGCTGAGCCCCTGCCTGGGCTGTGAAAACCTTCTGTTCCAGGACTTGAGCGAGCATCATGTGGAAGGACTTTGCTTTATTAAACTAGAGATTTAGGTCACCAAGAGTCAAATAACTAATTCTCAAAGCTCTCTATCCTCTTACTGGACTCCTGCTTTTAATGCCATTTGTCTCTCCCTTTCCATCTCATCCAGCCTGTCCCAGCATTGCTGATCACACGGGATCTCTGCCCAGAGCCATCCCTGCAAACACCCCTGGGCAGAGTTTCCAGATGCAAAGTGGAATAAAGCCAGAAATTCCTCAGTGAGCAAAGACCCAGAGGGATTTGGAGAACCTTTTCAGAGAACCATGGAATCTCCTGAGCCGGAAGGGACCCATAAAGATCATCCAATCCAACTCCTGGCCCTGCACAGACACCCCAACAATCCCACCCTGTCCCTCAGAGCATTGTCCAAACCCTCCTGGAGCTCTGGCAGCCTTGGGACTGTGCCCACTGCCCTGGGGAGCCTGGTCAGTGCCCAACCACAAGCCAGAGGGTGCCTGGATAGGGCAGAGTGTCATGTCCAAGGCCCAACTTTGGTTCTTTGTACCAAGAGATTGTTCAGCTGTGAAAGCCTTTTGAGGATGAAACCCCTGAGTCCAGAGCTCTCCCTTCTCAGGGATTATTCATGTACAACATCTGTGTCAGATGTTAATTCCCCAGGAAGCTGGAGGATTTTC
>NW_020909394.1:0-3645 GCF_003984885.1 Neopelma chrysocephalum | reverse complement strand
CCCACTTGATTGGATCATGACGTACCCCCCTGTACAGCTTGATTGATTGATGACGTACCCCCCTGTACCGCACAGTGGGGGTTCTTTTTGCACACAAAGACATGTGGCCGGTGTAAATTTTCCATCTATATATTGTATCCTACCTCGGCCGCAATATTCCCTCGGTGTACAGCCCTGACGGGGCCTTTCACCTTACAATCTTCGCGAGGTGCCTAAATATTCCCAAAATTAAATGGGAGGTAAGAAGAAAATTCCAACACCCCCTGTTTCCCACTTACATAAATTTACTTATAATAAAACCAGATTATTTTATTTCTCATAATCCCCCCTTTTTGTCTTTATTCATGGTTTTATTATAAGTCTCTTGTTTTGTTGATTGTCTTTAGGTTTTCCGAGTTCGTTCCCACTCAGTTAGTATATCTTGTGCCTTATTCATTTCTTTCGTTTGCTTGGCAAGTTCCCACTCAAGTAGTGCTTTCTGTACTTTCTCCATGTCTTTCGTCTGTTTGGGGGTTGGTCGCAAGATCATGATTTTCTGGATTTCTGGGCCTCTAGCTGTAGTGGTTTTCGGATCCATTGGCATGGCAGTTAATTGCATCCCTTGGACAACACTAGAAATTAATCTCATAAAACATGGGATTAGACAGGGTATGAACAATTATCCAGAGACAGCACATAATAAAAAGAATCCCACTTTTTTCCACCATGCCCCCCCAAAGAAGTTAGCCCACCATTCTCCATCAACTATGGAGTTCCATTTTTGAACAGGGACATGGGTGATTTTTCGGATGTTGGAGGCTATTTCCATTACAGCTTCATAGTTATCATCAATTTGTAAGCAGCAGTCTGAGGTGTTGAATTTCCCACAGACTCCTCCTTCCTCTGCCAAAAGGTAGTCTAGGGCCAATCTGTTTTGGTATATGGCTGCTCTACTTTGGCGCTGTTGTTCAGCTATTAGTTCTAATCCCTTTGCGGTCTGATTTATAACTATTTCTACCACAGCTTGGAGTCGTATAATTCGATTGAGCATATAAATGGGTGTACGGTAACCCCATGTACCATCTTGTGCCCATGTGGCCGGTCCATAATACTCAATAATTCTCTCAGGAGGCCACTCCTCCTCCCCCCATTTTTGGGTTCCCCCTATTGAGTGTTCTTTAATCCCAATGTAGGGTGTTCTCCCTTTTACTTCTCTTTTTTTTCGGTTAAGGGAGTCATATAACGGGACTCCCAATTCATCTCCACTCTCCAAGGGCAATAGGAAAAATCCAGGCAAAATTATTCCTATGGTACAACAACCACTCCAATTTTCTGGTAGGACTGTATATGCTCTTTTTCCACAAATCCAAAAAAGTCCATTTGGTGCTTTCCAAAAATGTTTGGACAGGCTATCAGCATTTTTCCAAAATTTTGATATTTCCATTATTCCGGAAAAAGGGTTTACTTTGGTTTTATTACATTGATATAGTTTTTTGTTTGCATCCCACTCACAGTTGGGGCCCTCTTTTCCTGACCAATAGTTAGTTGGGGCTTGTGGGAAATACTCACTGTGAGTGGAGTTGGTTTTTAGGGTTCGCTTGCAAGGGGTTTCTCCAACTGGGTATACAAAGTGTGGTCCTGTTCTCCGTATACAATCTCTCCCTATTACTGTGGAGCTTAATATCCATCCTTCTGGTCTATTCACTTTATTATGAGAAAATGTGTAATTTCCTTTGAGTATTTCTTGGGCATCCAGACTAAAACCTCTCCAGGGCCATTCTTCTCCCATTAAAGGCCCTCCGCATACCCAACATCGACTTACTCTTAACCCTTTAGCAATTTTTTCTGCTAGATCAACAAATAGATTTTGTCCTACTGCCGGGAGCTCAAAATTTCCATCCATCTCCCCTGTCAGTTCGGAATATAAGCTACTTAACTGTGATAGCGGGTGGTTCTTGGATTTTTTTCTCTCAGTATCTTCAATGATTTCTTCTATTATTATTTCAGGGGTCCCCCACTCACTAGTGATATCCCAGCAAATCCAAGTTTCTTTGACGGGACAACTTAGTCCCAGTCGTGTCCCTTCTGGTCCTAAATTTTGTGCTATCCCATAGCGTCTGTTGCCTATCACACAGGTTTCTAATTTTTCCTTGTCATAACAAACTTTGTTCACATACTCATGTGCCATAAAGATGGTTACCACACCTGTTTCGTAGTATGCATTTTGGTAACATTTTTGGCAGTGGTCATTGGCAACAACCACTAGCAGGAGCGCAGCTAAGGCAAGCAGAGGTCCAGTATAGCATATACCTCCACTGTCCATGCCTATCGGATTGCAGCCGACAGCAGGATGGGAAGATCTTCTTGTGGCAAGTATAGAGGCTAATCTGGTCTTGCCCACTATTGCTCTCTATTGCTCTGCCTTTGCGCTTGAGTATAGCTTGGCACTTAATAACACTAAGAAATTTTGTTGGTTGGTTATCTATTTCCTAATGCACAATCATTCTCTAAAAACTATGGGTCTTAGTAGCGGTAGTTACTCCTTCGTGCTGGGTTCCGATTTCTTTTGTTGGGAGCGGTGTTTTCAGCTGTTGTCCTCTCCTGGAGACTGTAAAAACAAAATTTTACTTTTGGGTTATTTTCAGTTTTGGGTACTCTCCTTGGCATTTCCACTCGGGAGTGGAGGAAGGGGGTGTTATAGGCCCTTTGACTCTTGTACTATGGGTCCACCCCTTCTCTATAGTTCGTATTGCTGTTTCAGTGGTTAATACCACTTGGTATGGCCCCTCCCATTCTGGTTTGAGAGGCTCTTCTTTCCATGTTTTTATTAGAACCCAATCTCCCACTGAAATGTTGTGTATTTTCATCTCTAGTTTAACAGTTTGGGGAAGTAGCCCTTGTTGCCTGAGGTTGTCTAATCTCTTGGCTATTGTTGTGACATATTCTCTGAGGTATTTTTCGCCTAGTTCCAGAGTTGGATTTTGGTGGGTTTTATGGCATGATGGATAAGGTAGCCCAAATAACATCTCATAAGGAGATATATTTAGGTCTCTTCTGGGGGCTGTCCTGATCCGGAAGAGTGCTAGAGGTAAACATTTTGTCCATGGCAGCCCTGTTTCCAGGGCGATTTTGGTTATGGTTCGTTTCAGAGTTTGGTTCATTCGTTCCACTCTCCCCGAGCTCTGGGGGTGCCACGGGGTATGACGTTGCCACGAGACTTGTAGAGCCTCGCACATTAATTTTAGAATTTTTGAAGTGAAGTGTGATCCCCGGTCTGAATCTATGGTTTCGGGTAGTCCAAATCTGGGAACCACTTGTTCTAATAATGTTTTAACTACACTTTGAGCCGTGGCTTTTAAGACCGGAAATGCTTCTACCCAATGAGTTAAGTGATCTACAATTACCAATAAGTATTTCCATCTCTGTACAGGAGGAAATTCGGTGAAATCTACTTGTATTCTCTGAAAGGGCCTAATTGCAAGCTCTCGCCCTCCAAGGGAGCGAGCTCTTTGTACCCTTTTGTTTACTTTTTGACAAATCATGCACTGGCTTGTTATTTGTTTAGCAACAGTACACACCCCCAGGTGCCCGTAAGCTCTCAAAAATGTTTCTACTAAGGCTTGGGTGCCCCAGTGTGTGCTGTTATGGAGTTCCTTTAGTACTTCT
>NW_020909393.1:0-375 GCF_003984885.1 Neopelma chrysocephalum | reverse complement strand
CTAAGTTGAAAACTCATCATTTAGTATTTTCTAGCGGGTTAAACAACGTGCTGACTGAGCACCTGGGGCAGGGGCTGAGGGCTCTCGGGATGACCTGGATATTCCATTCCCAAGGCTCAGCTTGGCTGACTCTAACATGGAATGAATCCCAGCTGATGTTGTCACCACTGCAGCCCCAGTTCAGCCCCCGGCACATCCAACTGCCCAGGAACGTCCCAGCACTGGGGCTCATGGGCAGGGACACAGGAGCAGAGAATCATGGAATGGGATGGGTGGGAAGGGACCTTAAAGCCCATCTATCAGGGCAGGGACACCTTCCACTAGACCCGGCCTTGGACACTTCCAGGGATCCAGGGGCAGCCACAGCTTCTCTGG
>NW_020909392.1:0-432 GCF_003984885.1 Neopelma chrysocephalum | reverse complement strand
GGGCTCTGTGACATGCCCGTGTCCTTGTGCTCTCTCTCTCCAGGTGGAGAAGGACAGGAGCAGGGCTGAAGAGTACCTGCGTCAGGGCCTGACCTACCTCAAGGACCCTGAGGCCAGTGTGCAAGAGGCGGCCATCAGGTTCATTGGTGAGCCCAGCCCCCGGGGTCCCTCTTTGGGCAAGCTGGCCCCCGTCCCCTCTCCTGCAGCCACAGCCAGGCACAGCCCTGGGGCTGCCCGAGCCCCAGCTGCCGCAGGCTGGGCCTGGGCCTCCCTCTGCCACCCCTGCCCACACGGCTGGGCTTGGTGGCCACTGGGCTGAGTTCCACCCCCCTGAGCTCCTGGTGCTTCCTGGGCTCATCCCTGCTGAGGGGGAGGAGGGCAGGGTCCCCCGCACTGCTGGGAGCCCACTGGGGAGCAGGGGCTGACAGAGCT
>NW_020909391.1:0-339 GCF_003984885.1 Neopelma chrysocephalum | reverse complement strand
CTCTCATCCGTGTGTGTCCGCTCATGCAGGAGGAGATGTGAGCTGGTCTGAAACCTCTTCCCACATTCCCCACACGTGTAGGGCCGTTCTCCAGTGTGGATGAGCTGGTGGGTGCGGAGGTGGGAACTCTGGTTAAAGCTCTTCCCACATTCCCCACACTTGTAGGGACGTTCCCTGCTGTGGATGCGCTGGTGGATGTGGAGGTGGGAGCTCTGGCTGAAGCTCTTCCCACATTCCAAGCACCTAAAGGGCTTCTCCCTGCTGGGAGGCTGCTCAGGGACCACCAGCTCAGAGCTCCCCCTCAAGCTCCGGCCGCCTTCCCGGCCCAGGCTGGGTCTT
>NW_020909390.1:0-742 GCF_003984885.1 Neopelma chrysocephalum | reverse complement strand
GTGCTGCAGAGCCCTGGCACCTCCCCTGGCACTACAGGCCCCTCTTTAGCTGTTCAGTCCAGACTCAGCTGCCCTGAATTAGGTTCAGCATTGAAGGGATGTCCAGGAGACAACTGCCATTGTACTCTGAGGACATGTAGAAAATACCCTGATAAAGAAAAGGAGAGAGACCTCTCTCCCTGTGCCACCTGACTCCATTTGGTTACCTGAACACCTCTAGGGGCTGCCCTGGACAGAAGGAACAGTGACAGGTTGCCCTGTCCTGTGTGTGGGCACCTTCTGCCAATTAAGTTGGCCAAAGCAATGTCCCAGCAGCCTCCAAGAAGATCCCACAGCTGCTGCCCTGTCCCTAGGAACTGCTCCATTGGAGCCTGCAGTTCCCAACAGGAATCTCGGTCACCTCTGGCCCCTCAGAAGGAACCAGGGGTTTGTGTCCCAGCAGGTCACTCCTGGCTTTGGTCTTCCTTCATTCCCATGGGAGCTGGGACAAGGAGTCACCTGCAGGGGCCTGTTTTGGGCCCACTGAAGTGGGGCAGGAGGAATCCCAGCCCATGGGGATTGTGGAGGGAGCTGAGTGTCCTTGTGGCCCCAGCTCTGCAGAGCCACAAGGAGACACCTCTGTTGACTCAGCTGAGTCCCTTCCCTCAGGGCAGGTGAAGGAGATCCCTCCTGGGCACTGTCTGGGTTTCCTGTCTAATGATGGGACATGAAAAGGGGACTCTTGGACTTAACTCTGTGTCTG
>NW_020909389.1:0-714 GCF_003984885.1 Neopelma chrysocephalum | reverse complement strand
CAGACACAGAGTTAAGTCCAAGAGTCCCCTTTTCATGTCCCATCATTCGACAGGAAACCCAGACAGTGCCCAGGAGGGATCTCCTTCACCTGCCCTGAGGGAAGGGACTCAGCTGAGTCAACAGAGGTGTCTCCTTGTGGCTCTGCAGAGCTGGGGCCACAAGGACACTCAGCTCCCTCCACAACCCCCATGGGCTGGGATTCCTCCTGCCCCACTTCAGCGGGCCCAAAACAGGCCCCTGCAGGTGACTCCTTGTCCCAGCTCCCATGGGAATGAAGGAATACCAAAGCCAGGAGTGACCGGCTGGGACACAAACTCCTGGTTCCTTCTGAGGGGCCAGAGGTGACCGAGATTCCTGCTGGGAACTGCAGGCTCCAATGGAGCAGTTCCTAGGGACAGGGCAGCAGCTGTGGGATCTTCTTGGAGGCTGCTGGGACATTACTTTGGCCAACTTCAGTGGCAGAAGGGGCCCACATGTAGGACAGGGGAACCTGTCACTGTTCCTTCTGTCCAGGGCAGCCCCTAGAGGTGTTCAGGTGACCAAATGGAGTCAGGTGGCACAGGGAGAGAGGTCTCTCTCCTGTTCTTTATCAGGGTATTTTCTACATGTCCTCAGAGTACAATGGCAGTTGTCTCCTGGACATCCCTTCAATGCTGAACCTCATTCAGGGCAGCTGAGCCTGGATTGAACAGCCAAAGAGGGGCCTGTAGTGC
>NW_020909388.1:0-937 GCF_003984885.1 Neopelma chrysocephalum | reverse complement strand
CCCACTCTGGATCCGGTTGGATTTTTCCGTCTCCGCCCCCTCCCAAAGAGGTTTTTTTTTGGGGGGGGATTCTTATCGGGAAATCCCGGGATTTGGAGGTTTCATTGGGATGGGAGGGGCAAAGGGTTGGTGGAGAGGTTGGGAATTCCAGGTGGGAGATTCCTGAGGGAAGTGGGATGGGAGGGGGAGCTTGGGAATGGCGGGGGGGTGAGGCGGGAATTCCAAGGTGGATCCAAGCAGGGAATTACGAGGTGGGATCAATCAGGACCTTCCTTGTGGCGGATCCAACCAGGGAATTCCAAGGTGGATCCAACCCAGGAATTCCATGATGGAACCAACCCGGACACTCCTTGTGCTGGATCCAGGGAATTCCAACCTGGGAATCCCAAGGTGGATCCAACCAGGACGTGGTGGTGGAAGGTCCCCATCCCATCCATCCCACCCCACATTCCCATCCTTATCCCAATCCCATCCCATCCATCCCATCCCATCCCATCCCATCCATCCCATCCCATCCATCCCATCCCATCCATCCCATCCCATCCATCCCATCCCATCATCCCATCCCATCCCATCCCATCCCATCTTTATCCCATCCCATCCCACATTCCCATCCCATCCCATCCCATTCCACTCCATCCCATCCCACATTCCCATCCCATCCCATCCATCCCATCCATCCCATCCCACCCCATCCCATCCCACATTCCCATCCCACATTCCCATCTCACCGTTCCTCCGGAGAACGGCCGCCGCCCTCAGGAAGGGGACACTGACCCTTCCCTGCTCCTCCAGATCCCGGAATGCTCTTCCCACAGAGAAGGATTTGGGAATTGCCATTCCCGAGGAAGAGGCCGCCCTCCTGCAGCCCTCGTCCACTTCCGAGCATAGCTGGAAAAAAACACTGGGATTGGGAATCGCTCCCTTTGGAAAAACG
>NW_020909387.1:0-2719 GCF_003984885.1 Neopelma chrysocephalum | reverse complement strand
TCTTGGACCAAACTTTTTAACTGATCAATGCTTTTGTGGATCGATTGTGCGTGATCGGAGAAGTTCATGCAGCACATGCCTTCGAACTCTTGGCACCCGTGGCCATGTGCCAAGAGTAGGAAGTCAATGGCTGCACGGTTTTGCAGGCTAACTTCTTTTAATTTCTGTGTGTCTGCTAATAATCCCTCTATCGCTGTTGTTGTTGCGTTTGCTTCTTTCGTAAGCCAGCAACCGAGGTGAGTGAGAAGTGAGAGTGCGTGAGATGTTCCTATTCCAGAAAACACACCGAAGGAAGCCCAGTAATTTTTTATTTTTGGCCAAATGTTAATCTGAGAGTCACAGTCTGCAGGGAATGGCAGGGGTGGTGGAGCGGTCCAGGAGGGTGGAACGAGGAGAGGAGGAGTTTTGGGGGCAGGAGCGGCGAGAGGTACTGGGGGTTTGGGAGGCGTAGGACGAGGTTTTGGGAGGACTGGTCGTTCGTAGAGGACAAATGTTCTTTTACTTCTACTAATTGTTGACGATGGAGAATTTGGAGCCTGATCTTGTGGGGAGGAATTTGGAAGTTGAAATTTGGCCGGATTGAAGAGGGCGAGTTTTCCCACTGTGCAAGGACCGCCTTCTGGGTATGCAGGAATCCCCTGCCAAGCCCGGTCCCCGCACAGTAGGAAAAACCCTTGGGGGAGTTTTCTCCACCTCGGGATTGTCTCAGTGGTTACCGCTGTGATGACCGAGTGGTTACACCACGAGGAAGGAAGCTCGCGATAAATGGGGTTATTAGCAGAGACATTGAATGGGGTGAACAATTTGGGTTCTGTGTAGCGGTGAAACATGATACAGGTGTTAGTAGGGACTGAACCGAAAAGGTCTATTTCTTGAGGAGGGTCAAAAGAAAGATGGGTGCGAGAGACAGCTTGAGCAAGAGTAGCGGAGGTAAAAGGAAGAGGGTCTGTAATCCGTGTTAGAGGTAAAAACGCATTCCAGTCATTAACTGAGGAGATAGGGACACCCACAAGACAAGTTTGAAAAGGGTTGCCAGCGCCCGACTGGGCCAGACACAAAGTGTCTGTTCCCGTAGCCTTTGCCAACGTTACCCACAGATTTTCATTGGGTTGGTTCATCCAGTTCTTGAGGGGGAACGATGTGGAGACGTCGGTAAGATTCAGGGTTATGACGACGAAGGTGGAGAGGTAGATGGTCTGCATGTCTCGTCTCGTTCTTGATATATCTTTATTCTTCTGGTTGGGACCCACTTCGGTCCTGTTGGTCCTGCAATGCATGCGTACCCTTTCCCCCATGTAATCAGGGGGAAAGGGCCCGTCCACAATTCTGTTATTACATCTTTATACATGATTTTTGCTTTTTTATTATTTGGTATATCTTCTGATTTAAAGTGCTTCTCTACGGGACTTCTGTCTGTGTGAGTATCTTGTTCCTCTACTAAATTTAAAAAATTTAGTACATACATAACTTTTTCCAATCTTTCTTGGGGAGTTAGGCCAATACTCCCCCTCTTTTGTTTATTTAGTAAATTTTTGATGTTTTGGTGGGCCCGCTCTACTATACCCTGTCCCGTGGGGTTGTGAGGAATTCCAGTGGTATGGTGAATTCCCCAGTCGTCAAAAAACTTCTTCGTGTCCGCTGATACATAGGATGGTCCATTATCTGTTTTAATTTGTTTGGGGACTCCCATCCTAGCAAACGCAGATAGGAAGTGTTTCTTAACATCTCTGCTTTTTTCCCCAGAATGCGCGGTGGCTACAATCATTTTTGAGAATGTATCGACGGATACATGAACGTATTTTAATTTGCCAAATTCTGGTACATGTGTAACATCAGATTGCCAGATTTCTAACGCTGTCAGCCCCCTGGGATTTGTCCCCTCTGGAACCAGTGGGGCGATTTTTTGGCAATCTGGACATGCTTTTAGTATTTCTTTTGCTTGAGTCAATTTGAGGCCGAATTGTTTTTTTAGCGATCGCGCATTCTGGTGGAAAAATTCATGTGAAATTTTTGCTTGTTGGAACAGGTTTGGGGTGACAACCATACCTGCCAGATGGTCGGCAATCTGGTTTCCTTCGGCCACAGGACCTGGTAGAGTAGTGTGGGACCTCGTGTGGACAATGTAATATCTGAATTCTCTGATTTCAATTAGAGACAACAATTTTTTTAATAAATTAGATAATTTTTCATTAGATACTTCTTTTAGATACGAATTTTCAATTCTTTTGACAATGCCCACAACGTAAGCCGAATCTGAAACAATATTAATTGGTTCTTTATTGAAAATTTGGAAGGCGCGAACAACTGCTGATAATTCTACAATTTGTGGGGAACCTTGTACTTTGTGAATGTCTTGATGCCAATTATCTTTTTGTTTCCAAACAATTACTGCATTTCCGGTTCTCCCAGAGCCATCGGTAAAAATGGTTTTTGCATTTTTAATTGGTAGGTCTGATTGCATAACTTTTAGTTTTAATGGGATTGTGATTAATCTTTGCAAAAACGGGCACGCCGGGAGGTGAAATTTGACTTCTCCCGGGTAACCCCCGATGGCGATTTGAAAGTCAGTAGAATTTTGCAGCAGTTGTTCCAAGTGTTCAGAAGTCAATGGGAGGTAGATGTAATCTGGTTCCTCTCCACTGAGTTCTAAACACCTGGTGCGGCCTTTGAAAATTAATTTGCCAATCATCTCTGCTATTGTTACGATTGTTTTGGAAAA
>NW_020909386.1:0-2595 GCF_003984885.1 Neopelma chrysocephalum | reverse complement strand
CCACTTCCTCTGCACTGCAGCAACTGGCAGAGTCCTGCTGAAAGATCATAGAAGCTGTGGGATGTGCCAGCTTTAGGAGATGCCTCCAGAAGGCAAGTTGAACTTTCCTACAGCCAGAGAATTCTTCATTCAAATCCTGGGAAGGTTTCTTCTGTAGTGAGAGCTCAGTCACCTCCCAGCCCAGGCTGCCTCTCATCCCTTTGCCTTCTCTCCTGTGCCCTGGGTGCTGCAGGCAGTGTCCTCAGCCCTGCTGGGCTGTGCAGAGGAGCTGCTCACCAGCAGAGGTGTCTCTTTGAAGCTCTTCTTGGTTGCCAGGAGCTCCCTGTGTGCCAGGAGCCCGGCCCAGCTCAGCAGCACAGCAACAGCCCCAGGCAGCCCTTTCTCTGCCCCTCTGGGCTCCCTCCAGCTGTCCCTGGGGCTCCAGGGGAACCTGCTGGCACACAGCTGAAGGAAATCATGATGTTCCTTCTCTCACCTGGGCACAGACACTTCTTTCAGCAGTGTCATTTCTCCAAACAGACACAGAGTTAAGTCCAAGAGTCCCCTTTTCATGTCCCATCATTACACAGGAATCCCAGACAGTGCCCAGGAGGGATCTCCTTCACCTGCACTGAGGGAAGGGACTCAGCTGAGTCAACAGAGGTGTCTCATTGTGGCTCTGCAGACCTGGGGCCACAAGGACACTCAGCTCCCTCCACATCCCCCATGGGCTGGGATTCCTCCTGCCCCACTTCAGTGGGCACAAAACAGGCCCCTGCAGGTGACTCCTTGTCCCAGCTCCCATGGGAATGAAGGAAGACCAAAGCCAGGAGTGACCTGCTGGGACACAAACCCCTGATTCCTTCTGAGGGGCCAGAGGTGCCTGAGATTCCTGCTGGGAACTGCAGACTCCAATGGAGCAGTTCCTAGGGACAGGGCAGCAGCTGTGGGATCTCCTTGGAGGCTGCTGGGACATTGCTTTGGCCAACTTCAGTGGCAGAAGGTGCCCACATGTGGGACAGGGGAACCTGTCACTGTTCCTTCTGTCCATGGCAGTCCCGAGGGGTGTTCAGGTGACCAAATGGAGTCAGGTGGCAGAGGGAGAGAGGTCTCTCTCCTGGTCTTTATCAGGGTATTTTCTATGTGTCCTCAGAGTACAATGGCAGTTGTCTCCTGGACATCCCTTCATTGCTGAACCTAATTCAGGGCAGCTGAGCCTGGATTGAATAGCCAAAGAGGGGCCTGTAGTGCCAGGGGAGGTGCCAGGGCTCTGCAGCACAAGTGCAGCAGCTGCCATGGACAGCACAGGGCCTGTGCAGGAAGCCCGTCCCCATTCCCAGCAGTTGTGTGACAGGCACCACCCAGGGCTCCTCAGACACATTGGGTGCCTTTGGGGCAGGGAGTGAATCCCAGCCCTGCCGAGACACAAAGGCTGTCCCTTCTCTGCCCAGCCAAGGCTGGGCCAGGCACGAGTCCAAAGCACATCAGCCCAGGCTGTCCACACTTGTTTCCTCCCTCTGCTGGCTCTGCTCTCCCCCAGCATTTCCCCAGCATGTGCTGATCTCCTGAGGGATCAGGCCTGTGATTTTCCCCCTGGGCCTGAGTCCCAGCACGTCCACCCCCAAGGCCATTGTCAGCAAAGCCTCTGCACACCCCAACTCTCGGGGCTTTCAGAGCAGCTTTCCCCACTGCAAGTCTGTTCTTACCCCCGGTGCCCCTGCTGAGGGGCTGCAGCCAGACAGGCCCCAATGTCCTGCGTGTGGGGCACAGGCAGGAGGAGCTGCAGCCCCAAGTCTCTCTTCATTCCATTTGGAGGCAATAACAGCCCAGGCCTGCTGAGACAGTTCCCAGGTTTTGGTGCTGTGATGGGTTGGGAGAGAAGGCCAAGGAGACACAGGAGAGAAAGAGCAGGAGAGAGGTGTCCTCAGTGGGAAGGAGCTTCTTGGACCTGTGGAGCTGCTCTAGGGGATGAACAAATTGGGTGACCTTTTGTGGGTGAGGGTAAGAAGAGAGACTGGTTTGGGTGACATTGTTGTGTGAGACAAAGATCCCATTCAAGTTGGCTTTGATAACCCTGGAATTCACTGGAAAGGCACCACGACAGGATACAAAGTGTCCCAGAGGTTTCTCCAGGGTCTTGGTCAAGACATCCCTTGCGACACGGCCTTTAGAGCACAGCTGCCAGGTTGGTGGACAACAGGGAGGCTCATCTGCATCTGCTTCTGTCCAAGAGGAACCAAGAGGTTGCCATAGTAACTGACCATAGCGATGGGAATGTATGGTGGTTGCCATGGTAACTGACCATAGGAATGGTAATGTATGCTGGTTGCCATGGTAACCGTCCGTAGCAAATCGAATGTGTGATGGTTGCCCTGGTAACTCACTGTAGGAATGGTAATGTATGCTGGTTGCCATGATAACTGACTGTAGCAGTGGGAAGTATGCTGGTTGCCATGGTGACCGGGTTACCATCGCAAATGTAAGATGGTTGCCATGGTAACTGACCATAGGATTAGGAGACTCTGATGGTTACCATGGTAACTTACATTAGCAATTTGAATGGGTAATGGTTGCCATGGCAACTGACGGTAGCAGTGAGAGGTATGCTGGTTGCCA
>NW_020909385.1:0-481 GCF_003984885.1 Neopelma chrysocephalum | reverse complement strand
ACAAAGGGAGTCGATACCACCAGCATGAGCAGCACCAGCACCAGCACAATAATCTTTGGCACAGAAATAGGTGGCGGAATCCTCCTCCTTCAGGTTGTTCATCTGCAGCGTCACCGAGCTCTGCCCGTTGTCCCGGGAGATGGTGAACCGGCCCTGCACCGACGGCGCGTACTCGGTGTAACCACCAGTGCTGGTGATCCCAGCAACATATTCCAGCCCCTTCCCGGGGCTCTGGCGCACCCAGAACATGGTGAAGCTGCCGAAGGTGAAGCTGGAGGGCCGTGACCCTGGTGGAGTCCGGGGGCACCTCAAGGCCCCGGGGGAGTCCCTGCGGCTCCTCTGCCGCGCCTCCGGCTTCACCTTCAGCAGCTACGGAATGGGCTGGATGCGCCAGAGCCCCGGGAAGGGGCTGGAATGGGTCGCTGGGATCCAGAGTGGTGGTGTCCCCTACTACGCGCCGTCGGTGCAGGGCCGGTTCAGC
>NW_020909384.1:0-453 GCF_003984885.1 Neopelma chrysocephalum | reverse complement strand
GTGCCCAGCACACCTGCACCCAGTACACCTGTGCCCAGCACACCTGCGCCCAGCACACCTGTGCCCAGCACACCTGCGCCCAGTACACCTGTGCCCAGCACAGCTGTGCCCAGCACACCTGCACCAAGCACACCTGTGCCAGCACACCTGTGCCCAGCACACCTGCACCAAGCACACCTGTGATCAGCACACCTGCACCCAGCACACCTGCACCCAACACACCTGTGCCCAGCACACCTGCACCCAGCACCACCTGCACCCAGCACACCTGTGCCCAGCACCACCTGCACCCAGCACACCTGTGCTCAGCAAAACTGCACCCAGCACACCTGCACCCAGCACAGCTGCCCCACAGCCCCACACCAGGGCCCTGAAGGTGCACAGGGCTGTTGGCGACAGTGCCCCGCATCCCCTGCTTGCAGGAGCACACAGGTCCCCTGGGTGCCCCCCACA
>NW_020909383.1:0-994 GCF_003984885.1 Neopelma chrysocephalum | reverse complement strand
TTCAGTTTAGACAAACCAAGAAAACTCTGGAGTGATTCCACCGACCTAAATGTAATTACTCAGTGCTGAATTAAAGGCACAGGCGCGTAACTTAAGACCCATGTGTTTGGAGTAACAAGAAGAGATCAAAATCTCAGCTTTTATCATTAAATTCAATGTTTCTAGACCTTAATCTAAGACACGTTTGTAGAGAGAGGTGATAGCTTCTTTTTAGATGCATTATTAAATCTTGAAGAAAATAAGTCAGTTCTGGGCCTGTAGAACCCTGTTGGGGTCTTCCATTGGGTGAAACGGCCGTGAAGGTGGCAGTCAGATTTTTCAGGTGGTGATTAAGTGCTGTGGAGGTCTCACCCAAGTCATCTTGCATTTCCTCTGCTGCTTGAATTGCACAAAGAGCCACTGACCTCATTTTGTGACAGGACTGTACCAACAGTGTTTTCTTGGACTGCTCACTTTTTCTCCTAGCTCACCGTCTAATACCAACCTGTGACTAAATAAAAAAAAAAAGTGATCTGTGAATGATGTTAAGGTGAGACAAGATTGTCACTGTTAATGGCTGTTATGGGGGTACTTTTGAATTGGATGATCAATGGAGCGTAGAGGCGTGAGAAAGAAATCATATTAAGATGTGAAACCAGCTAGAGTATGGTACAATGTAACTTCATGGCACAAGCTAATTGTAAGGTCCATTGTGCTTTTTAGCAAGTCAGCCTGATATCCCCTATTATCAGAGCTGAGTTCTTCCTTGGTTTCGCTACATATTGCAAGACAGATACATCTACCCTTGAAACACAATGGTAGAGGTCATACATAAGGGTGAGAAAGATGCTGGTGAGAGGAAGATTATGTGGGCAGGGGTGGCTCGCCCCTTGCCCCACAGCAGGGCATGCGCAGACTGTTGCTCTCAGGTGATGAACAGGCGGGGTTTGGCTGCCACTCAGGCATCACCTTATACTGTGTACTGGCCCTACGTGGTGTAATGTAGAGCTGCTAA
>NW_020909382.1:0-8381 GCF_003984885.1 Neopelma chrysocephalum | reverse complement strand
TTGTTCATTCAGTGGGAAAAGGGGGAAGGGACGCACATGTTGATCCCGATTTTTATCTGTTTACAAAAGGGAGTTGGGGCGGGGGGGAGAGAGGAGGCAATTTCTCTCTCTGCTGTTGCTTTGAACTGTTCTGTTGGTATTGGTTTTTTTGCTGCTATATTTCTTCTCAGTGAACTGTTTTTTTTTTTACTTACACCTCCTTATATTTTGTCTGCCTGTATTGGTGGGGAATAAAAGGGGAGTGAGTTCATTTGATTGGAGTTCCCACCCCAATATGTGTCTTTAAACCAGGACAGGTTGCTCAAGGGCTTCCTGAAATTTGGCATCATCCACAAAGGATTTGAAAATACATTTTGTCCCATTCTACAGAGAGATAATAAAGATATTCTTTAGTGGTGTTCAAGGGCTGGTCACTGAGGGACTTCATCAGGAAGTTGCTGCCAAGAGGACTTTGTACCACGGATTTTATTGGACACTCTTCATTCAGCCAACTTCCCACCCACCATATCTTCCACTTCTGTCCAGTTCTCACCATTCTGTCTCTAAGGATACCACAGGAGACCATGTCAAGGGCCTTGATAAAGTCTGGGCACACAACATTCCCTTCTTTTCCCTCCCACAGGGGTTCTGCAATCCCTGCCTTGTCCTTCCCATGTCTGGGAATGGCTGCAGGAGGACTTGCCAGATCCCCTTCCCTGCTGAGCCTGAGCAGTCTGGAACTCTGCCAACCCTCCTTGCTGCCCTATTTGCAGACTGCTTCCATGTCTGCCTTTGCCAAGGCTCCAGGAAGCTCTGGGATGGCTCTGGCCTTTGCAAGGGTTTGGGAGAGGTCTCCCAGTGACACTGCCCAGCCTTCTCCATATCCCTGACACCAAAACCTTTTCCATAGCCCACACTTCCAGAGGAGTGTCCAGGACACAACACAGGTTGTCCTGGTGGTTCTGGAGAATGAGAAGGGATTTCTTCCTCGAGGCCAACCCCTCCAATTGGATTTGAGTGCAGCTGAAAGGTTTCCTCAGCATTTTGCCCAGTGCCTCCCTGCCCTGAAGGTTTGTGGCCATCAGGCTGGAGCTGAGGGGGTTGGGCAGGTGCCTGAGGAGGGTGTAGAACAAGGGCTGTGTCCAACTGTGCCAGGAGGGCTGTGCTGGGCAAGGCTGAGGAGGCTGCAGAAAACAGTGGCCCTGGGGAGGTGAGAGGAGCAGGTGGAGAGACCTTGTGCCTGCCCACGCTGGGCAGGAGCTGCCCCAGGATGGCAGCTCTGAAGCACTCACAGGATGTCCCTGTGAACAGGAGGGGAAGACTGGATCTGAAAATGAAACCTGGAAGGGAGAAAGCAGGAGTGTCATGGTGCCACTGCAGGAGAGTTCCAGCCCTGGAGCAAGGGCACAGAAGAAGTGACCCAGTCCATGCAGTGGCCTCAGAAGATCCCACAGCATCCTGGAGATGCTGGAAGGGAGCCCAGCTCTGCTTCACAAGTTCCCAGGGCCTGTCCCTGCCTGTGCTCCAAGGGCTCCTATCCCCCAGGACTGTGCTCAGAGAGCACTCAGGCCTTACAGCAAGAAAGGGGCTCAGGAGGACAGTGTGGAAGTGGCCAGAGAGCAGCTCTGCAAAGACCAAGCTCTGGTGCTCCCTGGTAGTGCTGCTGGGCTGGGATTATTGCCCCCTTCCCATTTGCAAATCCAACCTGTCGTGCAGTGTGTTGTCCTTTAGGAACATCTAAGAAGAAGAGTCTTGGACAAAGAAGGCACTGCAGGGTCCTTTATTTTGTTTAAATACTCAGAGAGCACAATTCATCATTTATACATCTCTAGGTCAAATTCAGTGGGCAGACATGAAATTAGACGGTAGATTCAAAATAATATGTAATTGCACAAAAAATTATTGCAAGAAGAACCCAATGACCTCCACGAAAAACCTGAGCAGGAAGGCTGGGCCATAAAGGAGTCCCATTCTGAGTGCTACACACCAGAAAACAGGCACTTTATTGCTCCTGAAAAGCATCCAGTCATCATTTTCCTTATAGCATCCTTGAGCTCCTGGTTCCTCAGGCTGTAGATAAAGGGATTCAGTGCTGGAGGAACCACCACATACAGAACTGATAGTGCCAGATCCAGGGATGGGGAGGAGATGGACGGAGGTTTCAGGTAGGCAAATGTGCCAGTGCTGATAAACAGGGAGACCACAGCCAGGTGAGGGAGGCAGGTGGAAAAGGCTTTGTGCCGTCCCTGCTCAGAGGGGATCCTCAGCACAGCCCTGAAGATCTGCACATAGGAGAAAACAAGGAAAACAAAACAACCAAATGCTAAACAGGCACTAACCACAATGAACCCAATTTCCCTGAGGTAGCCTGAGTGTGAGCAAGAGAGCTTGAGGATGTGTGGGATTTCACAGAAGAACTGGCCCAGGGCATTGCCCTGGCACAGGGGCAGGGAAAATGTATTGGCTGTGTGCAGCAGAGAATAGAGAAAGCCAGTGGCCCAGGCAGCTGCTGCCATGTGGGCACAAGCTCTGCTGCCCAGGAGGGTCCCGTAGTGCAGGGGTTTGCAGATGGCAACGTAGCGGTCGTAGCACATGATGGTGAGTAGGAAATACTCTGATGAGATGAAGAAGACAAAGAAAAAGAGCTGTGCAGCACATCCCATGTAGGAGATGGTTGTGGTGTCCCAGAGGGAATTGTGCATGGCTTTGGGGACAGTGGTGCAGATGCAGCCCAGGTCTGTGAGGGAGAGGTTGAGCAGGAAGAAGCCCATGGGGGTGTGCAGGTGGTGGTCGCAGGCTACGGCGCTGAGGATGAGGCCGTTGGCCAGGAGGGCAGCCAGAGAGATGCCCAGGAAGAGCCAGAAGTGCAGGAGCTGCAGCTCCCGCCTGTCTGCAAATGCCAGGAGGAGGAACTGGGCCATGGAGCTGCTGTTGGACATTTGCTGTTCCTTAGCACAGGGTCTGTTCAGAAAAGGAAAGCACAGGGAACAATTAAGACAGCCCCCTCTCAGCAAAGCCAGGGCAGTTTTCAGGGAAATCCCCTCCAAGTCAAGGCATTTCTTTTCTCTGGTTTGTGCTCTCTGAGGGTGCTGTGAGGAGCAGGAGCTCTGGCCATGTGCTGCCAAGGACTCAGCTTTGCTCTGCTGCAGTGCAGACATGGAGCTGGTTTGGGACAGCTCTCATGGTCACAGGGGATGTCACATGGAACCCAGATTTGGTGGAAAAGTTCAGTTCCTGGACTGTTGTCTTGGAGGAATTTGGGCTGCAGGAGAGAGGCACAGTGTATCCTTAAAATAATTTTGCCTGGGTGTTTTGGTTACAATCATAACACCTGGGGTGTGTTTTTTTAGGGTCAAATTTTTCTGATGACAAATCTGATGAGTGTTGAGACAGGACAGGCAGAAGGGCTGAGCTCTTCATTGCTTATTGCAGAGCCAGAAGAGCTGCAGTGCCTCTCAGTCTGTTTCCCATCTGCCCTGCACTTTCCCTTGGGCTGCCTTGAAGATGACTTCACACACAGATTCATCTTTACAAACCCCACCAAGATCTGTGCTGAGAGCAGGGCAGCGCTGCTTGAAAGGGCAGCTCTGTGAAGTGTCCCCTGTGCCAGCCCAGAGGTGCAGCTGTGCTGGACAGAGCAGGACAGGAGCCCTCGCGCACAGAAGCCAAGGGCTGGGACAGGAGAGTGCCCACCCCCAAGGGAAGGTTCAGCACTGCCCAGGATCCTGTGCTAATTTCTGATCCTGCCTGAAATATTCATCTCTGAGAGGAAAAGAGTTGGAATTTCAGTGCAGCCTCCTGAACTGAGAGAACTATGTCTCTGCTACAATGCGTAAACAGGAAACACACCTCAGGACTAATTCCTTTCCTGTAGCCCCTGTCTTTTGTGAGTTTGCAAAAAATTCTCCCTTCAATATGGTGTAGTGGTCTGGAGCTGTGAGCAGGTGTGACCCTGCAACAGTGAGACATGGAAAAGATCCTCCCTCAGCTGCCAGGTTTGCTCCTTGCCCACAGCCCTTGTGCCCCAGCCCTGGGAGCAGCTCCCCGGGCCGGCTGAGAGCTGCCCCTGGCAGGCAGCAGAGTCCCTGCCCAGCACAGCGCCCTGGGCTGCAGGACCCTGCTCTGCCCCACAGCCCTGGGCACCCCTGGCTGCACCCCGGCTTCACAGCTCTGCCAAAGTGCCCCAAAACAGCCCCTGCTCACCCATCCCATCATCTGGGGCTGGGCCAGCTTTAGGAGATGCCTCCAGGAGCTGCCCCTGCACTGCCCTGCAGCCACAGACTCACCATGTGCAGCCCTGCCAAGATTCCTCCTGCAGGGAGCTCTCAGCCCTCCTGCCAGTGCTGAGCCCCTGGAAGCTCTGTGTGTGCCCTGCTGGTGTCCCTGAGCTGCCCTGGCAGTGCCCTCAGCCCTGCTGGGCTGTGCAGAGGAGCTGCTCACCAGCAGAGCTGTCTCTTTGAAGCTCTTCTTGCTTGCCAGGAGCTCCCTGTGTGCCAGGAGCCCGGCCCAGCTCAGCAGCACAGCAACAGCCCCAGGCAGCCCTTGCTCTGCCCCTCTGGGCTCCCTCCAGCTGTCCCTGGGGCCCAGGGGAACCTGCTGGCACACAGCTGAAGGAAATCATGATGTTCCTTCTCTCAGCTGGGCACAGACACTTCTTTCAGCACTGTCATTTCTCCAAACAAACACAGAGTTAAGTTCAAGAGGCCCCTTTTCATGTCCCATCATTAGACAGGAAACCCAGACAGTGCCCAGGAGGGATCTCCTTCACCTGCACTGAGGGAAGGGACTCAGCTGAGTCAACAGAGGTGTCTCCTTGTAGCTCTGCAGACCTGGGGCCAGAAGGACACTCAGCTTCCTCCACAACCCCCATGGGCTGGGATTCCTCCTGCCCCACTTCAGTGGGCCCAAAACAGGCCCCTGCAGGTGACTCCTTGTCCCAGCTGCCATGGGAATGAAGGAAGACCAAAGCCAGGAGTGACCTGCTGGGACACAAAGCCCTGGTTCCTTCTGAGGGGCCAGAGGTGACTGAGATTCCTGCGGGGAACTGCAGGCTCCAATGGAGCAGTTCCTAGGGACAGGGCAGCAGCTGTGGGATCTTCTTGGAGGCTGCTGGGACTTTGCTTTGGCCAACTTCAGTGGCAGAAGGGGCCCACATGTAGGACAGGGGAACCTGTCACTGTTCCTTCTGTCCAGGGCAGCCTGTAGAGGTTTTCAGGTGACCAAATGGAGTCAGGTGGCACAAGGAGAGAGGTCTCTCTCCTGGTCTTTATCAGGGTATTTTCTACATGTCCTCAGAGTACAATGGCAGTTGTCTCCTGGACATCCCTTCAATGCTGAACCTAATTGAGGGCAGCTGAGCCTGGATTGAACAGCCAAAGAGGGGCCTGTAGTGCCAGGGGAGGTGCCAGGGCTCTGCAGCACAAGTGCAGCAGCTGCCATGGACAGCACAGGGCCTGTGCAGGAAGCCCGTCCCCATTCCCAGCAGTTGTGGGACAGGCACCACCCAGGGCTTCTCAGACACATTGGGTGCCTTTGGGGCAGGGAGTGAATCCCAGCCCTGCAGGGACACAAAGGCTGTCCCTTCTCTGCCCAGCCAAGGCCGGGCCAGGCACGAGTCCAAAGCACATCAGCCCAGGCTGTCCACACTTGTTTCCTCCCTCTTCTGGCTCTTCTCTCCCCCAGCATTTCAGCAGCATGTGCTGATCTCCTCAGGGATCAGGCCTGTGATTTTCCCCCTGGGCCTGAGTCCCAGCACGTCCACCCCCAAGGCCATTGTCAGCAAAGCCTCTGCACAGCCCAGCTCTCGGGGCTTTCAGAGCAGCTTTCCCCACTGCAAGTCTGTTCTTACCCCTGGTGCCCCCGCTGAGGGGCTGCAGCCAGACAGGCCCCAATGCCCTGCGTGTGGGGCACAGGCAGGAGGAGCTGCAGCCCCAAGTCTCTCTTCATTCCACTTGGAGGCAAGAACAGCCCAGGGCTGCTGAGACAGTTCCAAGGTTTTGGTGCTCTGATGGGTTGGGAGAGAAGGCCAAGGAGACAGAGGAGAGAAAGAGCAGGAGGGAGGTGTCCTCAGTGGGAAGGAGCTTCTTGGACCTGTGGAGCTGATCTAGAGGATGAAGACATTGGGTGAACTTTTTTGGGTGAGGGTCAGAGGAGAGACTGGTTGGGGTGACCTTGTGGAGTGAGACAAAGAGCCCATTCAAGTTGGCTTTGATAACCCTGGACTTCACTGGAAAGGCACCACGACAGGATACAAAGAGTCCCAGAGGTTTCTGCAGTGTTTTGGTCAAGACGTCCCTTGAAACACAGACCTTAGAGCACAGCTGGCAGGTTGGTGGACAACAGGGAGGCTCATCTGCATCTGCTTCTCTCCAAGAGGAACCAAGAGGTTACCATAGTAACGGACCATAGGTATGGGAGTGTATGGTGGTTGCCATGGTAACTGACCATAGCAATGGGAATGTATGATAGTTGCCATGGTAACCGTCCATAGCAATTCGAGTGTATGATGGTTGCCATGATAACTCACTGTAGCAATGGGAATGTGTGATGATTGCCATGGTAACTGACTGTAGCAATGGGAATGTATGCTGGTTGCCATGATAACTGACTATACTAGTGGGAAGTATGCTGGTTGCCATGGTAACCGAGTTACCATCAGGAATGCAGGATGGTTGCCATGGTAACTGACCGTAGGAATAGGAATCTGTGTTGGTTACCATGGTAGCTTACAGTAGCAATTTGAATGTATGATGGTTGCCATGGTAACTGATCGTAGCAGTGAGAGGTATGATGGTTGCCATGGTAACTGACCGTAGCAACGCAACTGTATGATGTTTGCCATGGTAACTGACCATAGCAATGGCAATATATGATGGTTGCCATGGTAACTGACTATAGCAGTTGGAAGTATGATAGTTGCCATGGTGACCGACAGTAGCAACAGGAATGTATGATGGTTGCCATGGTAACCAACCGTAGGAACAGGAATCTCTTATGGTTACCATGGTAATTGACCATTGGAATTGGAATGTATATTGGTTGCCATGGTAACTGACCATAGTAATGGGAATGTATGATGGTTGCCATGGTAACTGACCGAGGCAATGAGAATATATGATGGTGTCCATGGTAACTGACCATAGCAATGGGAGATTTGATGGTTGCCAGGGTAAACTGACCATAGCGACAGGAATGTGTTATGGTTGCCATAGTAACTGACTGTAGAAACAGGAATGTGTGGTGGTTGGCATGGTAACTGACCATAGCAATGGAAAGGTATAATGGTTGCCATGGTAACTTACCATAGCAACGCAACTGTGTGATGGTTGCCATGGTAACTGACCATACCAATGGAAATGTATGATGGTTGCCATTTATCAGTGGGAAGTATGATAGTTGCCATAGTAGCAGACTGCAGCAACAGGAACATATGATGGTTGCCATGGTAACTATCCATAGCAAAAAGAATGTATGATGGTTACCATGGTAACGGACTGTATCAAATGGAATGTATAATGGTTGCCGTGGTAACTGACAGTAGTCATGGGAATATATGATGGTTCCCATGGTAATTGACTGTTGCAACGCAACTGTATGATGTTTGCCGTGGTAACTGACCTTAGCAATGGGAATGTATGATGGTTGCCATTGTAACTAACTATAGCAGTTGGAAGTATGATAGTTGCCATGAGTACCGACAGTAGAAACAGGAATGTTATGATGGTTGCCATGGTAACTGACAGTAGCAACGGGAATCTCTGATGGTAGCCATGGTAAGTGACCAAAAAGGTGGGAAGTATGATGGTTCCCAGGCTAAACTGAGCATAGCAACGGGAATGTACGATGGTTGCCATGGTAACCAACCACAGGAACAGGAATCTCTGATGGTTACCCTGGTAACTGACCATAGCAATGGAAATGTATAATGGTTGCCATGGTACCTTACCATAGCAACGTGACTGTCTGATGGTTGCCATGGTAACTGACCGTACCAATGGAAATGTGTGATGGTTGCCATGGTAACTGACCATGCCAATGGAAATGTATAATAGTTGCCATGGTAACTGACAGTAGCAATGGGAATGTATGATGGTTGCCATTGTAACTGATCGTATCAGTGGGAAGTATGATGGTTGCCATGGCAACCATTCATAGCAAAAAGAATGTATGATGGTTGCCATGGTAACGGACTGTATCAATTGGAATGTATGATGGTTGCCATGGTAACTGAAAGTAGCACTGGGAATGTCTCATGGTTGCCATGGTAACCGACCATAGCATTTGGAATGCTAAAGGTTTCCATGGTAACTGACTGTAGCAACAGGAATGTGTGATGGTTGCCATGTGATATGGTTTGAAGCTGGCTCCCTGCCAAGTCTCCAAACCTTACCACCAGAAGTCCG
>NW_020909381.1:0-1601 GCF_003984885.1 Neopelma chrysocephalum | reverse complement strand
GTGCCCCCTAAATCTTCTGGGTGCCCCCCAAAATCTGGGTGCTCCCCTCACCCAGCACCCATTGAATGGGTAGACCTGTTGCCCCAGAGTCAGCACGTCCCAGTAACTCCCAGTTACACCATTCCCTGGCACCAGTATCCCCCAGTTACACCGTCCCCTGGCACCAGTATCCCCCAGTTACAGCATCACCAAGTACTGGGATCCACCAGTTACAGCATCACCACATCCCAGTAGCTCCCAGTTACAGCATCCCCTGGCACCAGTATCCCCCAGTTACAGAATCACTCCATACTGGGATCCACCAGTTACAGCATCACCACATCCCAGTAGCTCCCAGTTACACCGTCCCCTGGCACCAGTATCCCCCAGTTACACTGTCCCCTGGTACCAGTAACTCCCAGTTACAGTGTCACTGGTACCAGTTTCCCCCAGTTACACCATCTCCTGGCACCAGTATCCCCCAGTTACAGCATCCCCTGGCACCAGTATCCCCCAGTTACAGCGTCCCCTGGCACCAGTATCCCCCAGTTACAGCATCACCACGTACTGGGATCCACCAGTAACAGCATCACCACATCCCAGTAGCTCCCAGTTACACTGTCCCCCCGTACCAGTATCCCCCAGTTACACCGTCCCCTGGCACCAGTATCCCCCAGTTACAGCATCACCACATCCCAGTAACTCCCAGTTACACCATCCCCTGGTACCAGTATCCCCCAGTTACACCGTCCCCTGGTACCAGTATCCCCCAGTTACACCGTCCCCCGGCACCAGTATCCCCCAGTTACAGCATCACCAAGTACTGGGATCCACCAGTAACAGCATCACCACATCCCAGTAACTCCCAGTAACAGCATCACTGGGCACCAGTATCCCCCAGTTACAGCATCTCCTGGAACCAGTATCCCCCAGTTACAGCATCACCACATCCCAGTATCCCCCAGTTACAACATCCCCTGGCACCAGTATCCCCCAGTTACACCGTCCCCCAGCACCAGTATCCCCCAGTTACACCGTCCCCCAGTACCAGTATCCCCCAGTTACAGCATCCCCTGGCACCAGTATCCCCCAGTTACAGCATCACCACATACCAGTAACTACCAGTTCCAGCATCACCACATCCCAGTAGCTCCCAGTTACACCATCCCCTAGCACCAGTAACTCCCAGTAACAGCATCATTGGGCACCAGTAACTCCCAGTAACAGCATCACCATGTACCAGTAACTCCCAGTTACAGCATCACCGGGCACCAGTATCCCCCAGTTACAGCATCACCCCATACTGGGATCCACCAGTAACAGCATCACCACATCCCAGTAACTCCCAGTAACAGCATCACTGGGCACCAGTAACTCCCAGTTACAGCATCACTGGGCACCAGTAACTCCCAGTTACAGCATCCCCTGACACCAGTATCCCCCAGTTACACCATCTCCTGGCACCAGTATCCACCAGTAACAGCATCACTGGGCACCAGTAACTCCCAGTAACAGCATCACTGGGCACCAGTAACTCCCAGTAACAGCATCACCATGTACCAGTAACTCCCAGTAACAGCATCACCATGTACCAGTAACCCCCAGTATGAGCCAACCCCAGT
>NW_020909380.1:0-933 GCF_003984885.1 Neopelma chrysocephalum | reverse complement strand
TAGACCTCTGGTGGTTTCTGCTGGAAGTGTTCCCCCTTGTCCTTTGGCATCATTGCCTAGTACCTCTGGAGTTTTAATTCCATGCTTAGTCCATTTTGAAGCTGACAGATGAAATTTTTGGTGAATATGCTGAATGATCCTCCTTTGCAGTCTTTAGGCTGTGGCCCCTGACTGTTTTCTGTGCACAGGCGTTCTGGATAATGGCTCTGTAAGCTCCAGTAAAAAATCCATGGCTTCATTTTTTGCTGGTTTCAGCATTGTCATTGTCATCCTTGGTTACTTCTGTTTGGCCTCAATGATCACCATCTATTTGATAATACAGTCCCCCAGTGCTGAAGCCTGGAGAGGGAGGAGGAAGAAACAGTGAGGTTGCAGCCCTGGCTGTGTGCCCTGTGTGCTGCATGTACAGTTCAGGGCTGGTGACTGGGGAGCAGGGCTGGGCTGGTTTGCTTTTAGGAAACATCCTGTGAGGGCTGCTGCACACAGGTGAAAGATTCACCCAAAGAAAGGATCTTGAGAAGGCTGCTCAGGGGTCCTTGGGCTGAAAGGTCGTCCCTGCCTCTTGTTTTTGCTGAAAGAAGAGCTGCAGGGAGGCTCTGGCCTTGCCATGACCCTGACAGCGAATGGGTCTAGATGAGCAGAAATTCTGCTGTTCTTTCCTCTTCCTCCCAAACCCTGGGAGCATGGTTTGACACACTGTAGTTAAACTTTTTTGGTGGCAGTAGCACGTATCAATTCTGTGCATGCTAAGGTGTGTCAGGCCAGTTGGGACTCTGGGACACTTGCCAGTCAGACTGTGACAAGCTAGTCAAAGTGTTTAGTCCAGGAGGTAACATCTGGGAAACCAATCCTTGGTAAAGTGCTATTGAGAGAGAGCTGATTTATGTCATTCTCAACATGCACTTTGTCTTTCTTTCTAGGCCATGGATGGCT
>NW_020909379.1:0-675 GCF_003984885.1 Neopelma chrysocephalum | reverse complement strand
AGGGCTGAGGGTTGGACTGGATGATCCTTGTGGGTCCCTTCCAACTCGGCATATCCTGGGATTCTGGGATTCTCTGAGCTGGGCACTGGCACTGCTGTACAATGGTTTTGGGAATTGTCTGACTCCAGCCCTCCAGTAAGGCTGTGCAGATACCCTGCCCTGCCAGGTGCCATCCTGGCTGGGGCTGCTGACAGAAGGGCTTGGAGATGTCTGTCCCTCTGTCCAGGAGCCAACCTCACCCTCAGTAAGTGAAATGGAAATCCCAGAAACCCTGGTGGGTTTGTTCCCTCCTCTCCATTCTCCTGGTGGAAGCAATGAGGACACCTCATCCTGTCCCAGCTTTTGTGTTTGAATTAAAGACCTGGTGAGGTCTGAGTTGTTCCTGGCTGGGAGAGAGATCCCACTCATTTACCACCATGCACAGCATCCCTGGGTGAGCACACCCCTCCCATCAGCCTGCACAAAACACAAGGGAACAAAAGATCCACCTGCTGCACCTCTGCTCCTGCTCCCAGGAGCAACAGGAGGAATTTCCCACAGGCCTGACATGTTCTTTAAATGGGAAGCTGGATTTTCTGTTGCCTGTTCAGCCTCCAGAGCAGAGCCTGAGAGGGGCCCTCCCCAGGGTGTGTCAGGGGCTGCAGGGAGGGGGCAGAGGATGGACCAGGCTCTGCT
>NW_020909378.1:0-681 GCF_003984885.1 Neopelma chrysocephalum | reverse complement strand
CTCTGCCCTCCCCTGCAGCAGCTCCATCACAGCAGCCGAGTCTTCCCCTGTGCAAACCAAGCGAGTTCCTGCTCAGGCTGGGAACTGGAGAGAGGCAAATGCCTGATTTGGGGCAGTTTCCTCCCAGGACATTCAAGCACCATTTCCCCTTGGCCAGGTTTAGGTGATTTCAGCCTTCAAAGAACCAGGACTTGCTTTGTTTTCCCAACTCAGCCTTGGCTCCTGCCGGCTCTGTGTGCCCTGGGGAGGTGTCGTCTCAAGGACTTGCAAAACTGTGAGGTGTTTTCAGCCCCAGTCCCCACTCCAGGCCCCCCAGGTCACCCTCCAAGGTGCTGGATGGCCCTTCAGACCCACCTGAGCCCACCTCCTGTCTGCCCACCCTGTGCAGGGCAGCTCGGGGAGCCCCTGGGACAGGAGATGGTGCCTCTGGACCTGCCTCCCAAGGGGCCTCTGCCACCCCTGGGGGGCACAGAGGGGACAGGGGCACCCTCAGCTCCTCCTGCCACGAGCTGAGCTGGGACAACAGCCCCAGATCCCGGGGCCTGGGCAGGTCCTGTTCCGTCCTGGGGCTTTGCCAGGATGCTCCCATGGTCACAATATAAAACCACAAAAAGCTGATAATCCCCCCAAACTCCCCCCCAGGCAGTCACAGCCTTTTTCTAACCCTGTTCCTTTCCCCAA
>NW_020909377.1:0-1599 GCF_003984885.1 Neopelma chrysocephalum | reverse complement strand
CAGTTGTAACACTACAGGGCCTTATGGATCCAAAAGAACACAGGGAAGTTGTGGAATCTCGCTGAACCAAGGGACATGCAGGGCCTCATGGAAGAAAATGAACCCTGAGACATTTTGGAAGCTCATGGAAAAAAGGACAATTGTGGCACTGAGGAGCCTCATAGAAACAAAGGAACACAGGGACACTGAAATCTGGTGGAACCAAGGGGCCATTTGGGCCTCATGGAAGAAAAGGAACCCTGAGACATTTTGGAACCTCATGGAACCAAGGGGCCACTGTGACACTCTGGGGCCTCATGGAAACAAAGGAACCCTGAGACATTTCAGAGCCTCATGGAACCAAGGGCCCACTGTGCCTCCCCAGAACTCCATGGAATCAAGCAGAGCCGCTGCCTCCCCCCCGCTGCCGCACGGACCGGAGTCGCCGGCTCTGCCCTGCTTGGACACCTCTGGAGTCAGCGTGTTCTTGGGCAGCACAACTGATCTCAGACCAGAGAGTTTCCCAGAATTTGCTTTGCCCCCTCTTTTCCCCAGGGGGTAGCCTCTTTCCATGCCCCCTCTGCTCACACAGGGTGTCCTGCTCTTCTCCTGGCACATCCCATCTCCCCACAGAGCCTTTCCCCAGGGGAACACGTCTGTGCTGGCCTGAGCAGCCCTTCCTGCACCCCCTGCCTGTGCTCCCCACAGCCCCCGTGCTCTGGGCTGTGGGGGCTGCTCTTGATTGACCTGTGGAAGTTCACTGAGGGGAACACAAGTCACTTGCAAGAGTTTCCCCTGTACCTGCTGTGTCCCCTGGGCTTGCAGAGCTCTGTTTGCCACTTCACAGCAAAATTTAGTACTTGATCTCTGGGTGACTCCACCCTGGGCAGGATTCTGCTTCAGGGCTCCATTCCCTGCTGACTGGATGGGATGGGCTGTCCCTGCAGATCCTCTGTGCTCTCCTGCACTTCCTGATTTCCTACAGACAAGTCCTCACCTGCCATCAGAGCCCTCACAAGCTGCAGAGCCCCAGGCAGTTGACTTGGAGATCATTTGTCATCTCCACTGGCCATCGGCCACCAACACACAACATCTGAACCAGCCCTCAGTCCCTGAAGTCCCAGTGTGTCCCTGACCTCACTGCACTGTCTCCATGGAGAAACAAGCAAAGCAACAAGACTTTTGAGAGTCTATTCCTTTATTACACTCAGAGATTGTGATTCCTCCTGTACAAACTAACACAGGGAGGATGTTTGACAAATACCTTGCTGCACAAGCTTTTAATTTCTTTAAATCCACACAAAGCATGATTCCTGATTAGTACATTTTGTGGGTCAAAAAAAAGAGGTACAGAGTGAATTATATGGGATGAAGAATAAAATTTCAATGTTAATGGCATGAACAGAGGGGAAAAACAGGATAGCCCCCCAATCCCACAACTATCAAAAGCTTTAGAAGGCAGGCTGAGCCCAAAATGTGTTACACAATGAGTGTTCTGCAGAAGAAAAGATGCAGTTCATTGCTTCTGAAAAGCATCCAGTCACCATTTTCCTTATGGAAATTCAATGTGTAGACACTAAATTATAAGGCAGATGCATAATAATATTTCATTGCAGAGAA
>NW_020909376.1:0-427 GCF_003984885.1 Neopelma chrysocephalum | reverse complement strand
CCAAGGATGGTGAGGCCTTCAGCTCCCCTGAGGCCCAAGAGCCTTGGGATAACCCCAGCTTTGCACAGAATCCCAGAATATGCTGAGCTGGAAGGGACCCACAAGGATCATCCAGTCCAACTCTCAGCCCTGCCCAGACCCATCCCCAAGAGTCACCCCCTGTGCCCCAGAGGATCATCCAAACCCTCCTGGAGCTCTGGCAGCCTTGGGGCTGTGCCCACTGCCCTGGGGAGCCTGGGCAGTGCCAACCACCCTCTGGGGGAAGAACCTCTTTCTAATCTCCAACCTGACCCAACTCCAGGCCATTCCCTGGGTGCTGTCCCTGGTCCCCCCAGAGCAGAGCTCAGTCCCTGCCCCTCCTCTGCCCCTGCCCAGGAAGGTGGAACTGCAGTGAGGTCTCCCCTCAGTCCCCTCTTCTCCAGCTGAA
>NW_020909375.1:0-405 GCF_003984885.1 Neopelma chrysocephalum | reverse complement strand
AACTGGGTGCAGTGGGTTTCTGTGGCTGGGTTTTGGTAGTGGGGAGGGTACAGGGGTGGCTTCTGTTAAAAGCTGCCAGAAGCTTCCCCTGTCCCATGGAGCCAATGCCAGCCGGCTCCAGGATGGAATTCCTGCCGCTGGCCAAGGCCGAGCCAGTCAGGAGTGACAGTAACACCTCTGGGATAACATATTTAAGAAAAAGAAGGAATTCCAGCCAGGGAAGAGTGGAGTGAGAACATGGGAATAACAACGTGCAGACACCAAGGGCAGTGCAGGAGGAGGGGCAGGAGGTGCTCCAGGCACCGGAGCTGAGGCCCTGCAGCCCGTGGGGCAGAGCAGGGTGGGGCAGCTGTGCCCCTGCAGCCCCTGGGGGAGCATCGGGGTGCAGAGACCCCCCTGCAGCCC
>NW_020909374.1:0-441 GCF_003984885.1 Neopelma chrysocephalum | reverse complement strand
TGTGTGTTTGGAGAAATGACAGTGCTGAAAGAAGTGTCTGTGCCCAGGTGAGAGAAGGAACTGTAGCGACCACGCGGTCGCTGGCCTTTATATAATAAAGAAATCATGTACGCTCTCTGTGAGATGGTAATCAAAGAGGCTTTATTTGAATTCGGCACTTCCATTTATACCCTGATAACACGTGACCTTTAACCAATAGGATTGTCCGTCTCTGCGCATGTCCCTTGGCTTCCCTGCCCTCGGTGCCCTCCTCCTGCACCTTGGGACATGCCTCCTACAAAATCACTCTCTCTTATTCATCTATCTATGTGTATATACGCACCACGTACTTCAGAGATGAGTATTTTACTCAGAAGACCAATATGGAAGCCCAGAAAGAATGGAAATACTCCCAAGCACACTGTTCCTGCTGGATGAGGCTGGACCGGTCCGTGGTCTGTC
>NW_020909373.1:0-432 GCF_003984885.1 Neopelma chrysocephalum | reverse complement strand
CAAATCAAGACCAAAAAACCTGGCTTCCTGCAGGACACCTGGAAACAAAGAGTTTGTTATTTCCAGGGAACTGTTAATCCAGAAATCACCCTTCTCCCTACTGGAGAACAACCACAGACATTGTATTAGATGTAACTGGGCAGAGGAAAAGCTTGCTTGCAGCTAAAAGGAAAAAAACACTCAGCCAGGATGTTTGCAACACCAACATTGGGTTAAAAGTATCAGCTCCAGAATTCCAGCTAGACCTGAATCCAGGATGGAAAACTTTCAATGCTCAAGATAAACAAAGAGCCTGTCTTCATTAAATCAAGCAATGCCTTCATTAAATCAAGCAACGTGGAGCTGCAACGTTCAAAAATAAATCCCAAGGAAATAAACTCGAAAGAAAACCCCGGAGATGAGCACACAAAGGTCCCTCTGGCTTCACCTGAA
>NW_020909372.1:0-772 GCF_003984885.1 Neopelma chrysocephalum | reverse complement strand
TTGCTGAGAAAAGAGGGAATCCCCTGTCAAATTCCTCTTTAGGACAGTTTTCAATCACAACAGTAACACCACAGTTTGCTTCCTGGGAGTCAACAGCTGCTCCCAGTTTTGTGTCGACTGCAAACTTGCTCAGGATGGGGTTGCTGATTGCCCAGCCCTCTCATTTGTCCAGGTCTCTCTGCAGGACCTCCCTGCCTTCCAGGGAGTCGACAGCTCCTCCCAGTTTAGTGTCATCTGCACACTTGCTTAGTATCCCTTCCAACCCTGCCTCCAAGTCATGTAAGAAGGTGTGGAAGAGCACTGGGCCTAAGATGGAGCCCTGGGGAACCCCCCTAGTGACAGCTCCCTGTTCATGTGCTTCTGAGGCAAAAGGGAGGAAAGATATGGCTGGGTCAGGGGAGGAGAAATAAATTTCAAGATTTCTCAGGTTTCTAAGAGAACTTCAGAATTGCCAGTAGATTGGTTGACATCAGCTGTGCTCTGCAGATCTAACCATGTGCTTCGCACTGGACTGAGAATGTTTTCCTGCAGGAACTGTTAGAAACCATGGGACATGAGCACTTCTGCAGCACTTTTTTAAACAATGGAGGGTCTGAGTTCAGAAAGTTTCAGGGACCAAGTTCTGCTTATTTGCTTTCTCCAATAAATGCCTCAGAAATACCAGTGCAGTAGTATCCAGACAATTCAACAGAAGCAATTCTAAGCACATTCCAGCCCTTCCTGCGGGTCGGAGCCCTTCAACTGCAATGTGGGAGGAGCTGAATCTGTCACA
>NW_020909371.1:0-567 GCF_003984885.1 Neopelma chrysocephalum | reverse complement strand
AGGGTGGAGCTGTCACAGAAGCTCCTCCCACACACCCTACACGTGTAGGGCCGTTCCCCAGTGTGAGTGCGCTGGTGTCGGATCAGGTAGGAGCTGTTCCCAAAGCTCTTCCCACATTCCCCACATGTGTAAGGTCGTTCCCCAGTGTGGATGCGCTGGTGTTGGATCAGGCGGGAGCTCCAGCTGAAGCTCTTCCCACATTCCAAGCACCTGAAGGGCTTCTCCCTGCTGGGAGGCTGCTCAGGGACCACCAGCTCAGAGCTCCCCCTCAAGCTCCAGCCGCCTTCCCGGCACAGGCTGGGTCTTTCCTCCTCAGAGCACCCTGGGCTGGCTTTGGAGCCCCTCCTGCGGGGGGATCTCCGGCCCTTTTCCTCCCCGCTGCCTTCCTGCGCCGTGGAGCCCTTCAAAACGGCCTCTCCCACCAGGGTCTCACGGGGGGATTTGTCCTCCGGGCTCTCCGGCCTCAGCTCGGGGCCTGGGGCAGGAAGCAAGAAGGACAGGGAGGGGATTTGCCTCCGGCCCACAGGGAAGGCCAAGGACATCCCCCCAACTCCGGCCCCGGCAGGA
>NW_020909370.1:0-808 GCF_003984885.1 Neopelma chrysocephalum | reverse complement strand
GGCTGGACACTGGAGTTTTAGGGCTCCCGGGGCTGTGAAGGGCTGGATGCCGGTGCTTTAGGGTTCCTGGGGCTGTGAAGGGCTGGACGCCGGAGTTTTGGGGCTCCTGGGGCTGTGAAGCACTGGACACCCGAGTTTTGGAGCTGTGAAGGGCTGGATGCCGGAGTTTTGGGGTTCCCAGTGCTCCCAGTTCAGTGAAAGGCGGGATAGCAGAGATTTGGTGCTCCCAGTGCTCCCAGTTCAGTGGGGTGGGGTATCGCGATGTTCCCGGTGCTCCCAGTACAGTGGAGTGGGGTATCGCAATGTTCCCAGTGCTCCCAGTGCTCCCAGTGCAGTGTGGCGTGAGGTACCGCAGTGTTCTGCTGCTCCCAGTGCTCCCAGTGCTCCCAGTGCAGTGCGATGGGATATCGCGGCGTCCCGGGGTATCACAGCGCTCCCAGTGCTCCCAGTTCTCCCAGTGCGGGGTGAGGCACCTCAGCGTTCCGGCGCTCCCAGTGCTCCCAGTACCGTGCGGGGCTGGACGCGGCCCCGCGCGCCCGGCGCTCCCAGTGCTCCCAGTACCGTGTTGGGCTGGACCCGGCCCCGCGCGCCCGGCGCTCCCAGTGTTCCCAGCGCTCCCAGTACCGCGTTGGGATGGAGGCGGCCCCACGTGCCCGGCGCTCCCAGTGCTCCCAGTGTCCCCAGTGCTTCCGGTGTTGCGGACCGCGCTCCACGTGCTCCCAGTGCTCCCAGTGCGTTCCCAGTGTGTCCCCGGCGCTGCCGCCTCTGTCCCTTCCGGGGGTCCCGGGGGGGTCCCGGGTGTGGGGGG
>NW_020909369.1:0-411 GCF_003984885.1 Neopelma chrysocephalum | reverse complement strand
TCAGCCCCCCAGGGATGGACAGGGGGGTTGGGAACCTGTGGACAATCATGACCAGAGCAAGCACACAAAGGGTTACAGAAGCAGTGGACATTCCCAGTGTGGATCTGCCCCCTCCCAGAGCCCCCGGGAACCCCTCCAGGGCTCAAGTGATGGGGGACAGGGGAGACCCATATGGGAACCCCCTGCCCTCTGTCCCCCTGCCCACTGTCCAACACCCCTTTTCTCCCCTCTCCCACCCCTTTCCCATCATCCCCACCGTCCCCAGCTCCCCCCCAGCTTGGTTTGGGGGTGTTGCTTCCCCTTGCCCTGCTCGGTCTCAGACCCCTCCTCGATCACTTTGGAGGTTCCAGCCCCCCTTTTCTCTCGTTCTCCCCCCCTTTTCCCATTGTCCCCTGAAAGGCAGCTGTTAAA
>NW_020909368.1:0-865 GCF_003984885.1 Neopelma chrysocephalum | reverse complement strand
CCCAGCCTGTTCTCACTTTTGCCTGGGTTTGAAGCGATTTTCCAAACTAGGCAGCGTAAATCAGCGGCAAGGAGATGAAAATTCACTGCAAGGCTTTGGGTAAAACTCCCCAGGAGAAGATGAAGAGCAAAAGGAATGGGAGCTCAGCCTCGTGCTGGCAGAGTTTGAAAGCACAACCATCAGAAAATGGGTCAATAAAGCAAAATCTGGCAGTGCCCACCACCCAACCAGCAGAAAATTGGCCATTAAAGCAAAATACGGCAGCACCCACCACCCAACCAGGACCTTGGGGGTGCAGGAGAATATCAGGGCTGATCTGGAGGCAGGGGAAGTATCTAAGAGCAATATCTAAGAGTATCTAAGAGGGTAGTGCTCCACAGGTCAGAACCAGCAGCCAGGCCCAAAGAACCCCACAAATTCCACCAGAGAATCCAAGTGTTGGCCTGAGATGACGCAAACACACTCCAGGATGGATGGGGTGTTAAAAAGCAAAATTGTTTGTATTTCAAGTCATCTTCATGACAGGATTAGAAAAAGAAGTAATTTGTCTCACACTCAAAGCTGGTAAAATAGAGGATTTGGGGGTAGGGAGCAACTGGAGCCTGGAATTGCACTGGGAGAAAGAAGCACAGGAACATCCAAGGAACCTGAGAGCTGGTATTTCAGAAGAGATTTTTCTGCACACTGTTGGTGCATTTGTATATTATTTGACCTCACATGATGTATTTTCCATGCTCTGAAACCAGTGTGGGCCATGGAGAGGAGAGCAGAGAAGGGAGAGCATGAGACAGGCCAGGGAGACAAAGGAGAACCTTCCACAGCTCCTCTACCCTCCTCATCCTTCTGTCTCTCCCATCATTTGAGC
>NW_020909367.1:0-1161 GCF_003984885.1 Neopelma chrysocephalum | reverse complement strand
TCCTCCAGTGATTCCAAAAAAACGCCTGGAAAACCAGCCTAGAGAAACAGGGAACCTACACCTGCTATTATTCCAGGAGCCAGAGGAACCTCAGCTTGGGCACAACATCTGCTGCAGGATCAGGGGCCTGCAGGATCAGGCAGCTGAGTCCTCCAGTGAGAGGAAGATTCAAGCCTTGCCTGTGTAAACTCCCCCTTTGCCATCCAGATCTGAGACCCCGAAGATGAAAGACATCCAAAGTTCGCCTCCATCCAGCACATTAATTATCCATTAATTATGGATTGGAGAGGGGAGTGCTGCACATACTCCCCCAGGACTCTGATCTCCTGTTCTGACTTCACAAAGTTCCTTTTGCTTTTTGAGGCAGGGAACAAACTGCAACAACCCCTCTGTTCTCGAGGAGCCTGTGATCTGCCCACCCCGCTCCCCGAGCTCCAGGGAACACAAGAGGAAATTCAAGCCTCCCTGCAAACCTCAAATACAGGAATTTTGCTGCCTGATGACTCTCTCAGGCCTCCCTCAAAACCACACGGACAGATCCCGCAGAGAAGGGAGAATTTACACCTTACACAGAGTAACTTTTATCCTGAAACCCCAAAAACGAGCTAAATGAGCTCCTCTTTTGTCACCGACCACAATCCGAACTTGATGCCTTGAGCTGTGACTCTACTTGGAAGGATCTTTCTCTCTGGCAATCCCTTAGTTGAAAAAGGAGTAGAGTTACCCAATATAGGAAAGATTTAAAGAGAGCATCCAAAGGAGGGAGACAAAGATGGGGAAGGGCCTGGATTTGAAGCCGTGTGAGGACACTAAGAGCACTTGGAGTGTTGAGATGGAGAAGGGGAGACTGAGGGGAGACCTCACTGCAGGTACAACTGCCTGGGCAGGGGCAGAGGAGGGGCAGGGACTGAGCTCTGCTCTGAGGGGACCAGGGACAGCAGCCAGGGAAGGGTTGGAGTTGTGTCAGGACAGAGTCAGGTTGGATCTCAGGGAAAGGCTCTTCCCCCAGAGGGTGGTTGGCACTGCCCAGGCTCCCCAGGGCAGTGGGCACGGCCCCAAGGCTGCCAGAGCTCCAGGAGGGTTTGGATGATCCTCTGGGGCACAGGGGGGGACCCTTGGGGATGTTCCTGTGCAGGGCTGAGGGTTGGACTGGATGGTCCT
>NW_020909366.1:0-337 GCF_003984885.1 Neopelma chrysocephalum | reverse complement strand
GGGCCTCTTTCCCCTCTCAATCCGTCCTTCCCGGGATCCCCCTGGAAAGAGCAGGAATGTGTGTTAGTTCTTTGTCCCCCCTAAAATTCCCAGTGGTGAATTCCTCATCCGTTCCAGCATTCCTTGTGTCCTGGTCTATGCTGGTCCCAAATTTTCCAGGTGGATCAGGAGCTTTTCCTTCTATATCCCTCATTCCCATTTTTCCATGAATTGGAGCAACTCTGCTCTTCACTTGATCTACAGCTCATATTCCCGAGAACTTTCCCACTTTTCCTTCCCCTTCTTGGGATAATATTGAGGATTGATTAGAAACACGAGGCCATATGAATATAGCTAA
>NW_020909365.1:0-1480 GCF_003984885.1 Neopelma chrysocephalum | reverse complement strand
TTACCTCCAAATATTCATTCTCTGCCATGGATACTCTCTCCTATCTCGCCCCCACAACTTTCCCTTCCAGCCCACTCCTGATCACCTCTGTTTCAACACAACATTTTCATTCTCTCTGCTACAGGTTGTCCCAGATTTTAACCCCCAAAATTTCCCTACCTCTCCACATCTGATCACCTCATTAATACCTAAATATGTTCAATCTCTACCCTATAAACTACCCAGGGAGAACCCCACGAACTCACAGCCAACAATGCCTGACAGTCCCTGCAGCCGGAGCTCAGCACACGGACAGAGAGGCAATTCCACCACCTAAAAGGAAAAAAGAAGAAGGAAATGGTGATTTATTGGTTTAAAAGTTATTTTAAGTTCTTAAAACAGAACCAACACGTGCTTTGGAATTTTGTTGGGTGAATAATTGGCAGTGGGCACAGGCCAGGTCATTAATGCTGATTTCAGTGGTGCTCTCTGGGGCCAGACCAGCTGATGTCCCAAGTTCAGTTCCTGCCCAAGGACTGATCTGAGCTCCCCGTTCCCTGCATTGCTCATCCCAACACCCACAGCAATCTCACCTCAGCCCACAGGCTCTCTGTCCTCAGAGGCAAACACAGCCTGCTGGGACACAGCTCTGGCACCGCGTTTCCTCTCATTCCTGGTGTCCAGCAAAGCCCCAGGGAGATCCAATCCCTCAGACCCTGCATCCCTGGACACCAGGGGAACCGGAGCCCGACCCGGATCCCAGCGCCCTGGACAAGTGTGTTCCCAGGAGCACATGCCCGGGGCTCCATCCAGCCCATCCCTCCCTCCCTTCCCCCCAGGGACATGGCTGGAGCCCCTCACAGAAAAAGGACTCATCAGCTCACCCAGACACTGAGTGAAAGCTTCACCTTTCCACCAATTTGTCCAGAAAGGGTCAGGACACAAAAGTCTCGCTGTCCTTTACCTCCCCTGGGCAGCCTGTCATCTACACCTTAAATCATGGGGGCCACGTGCTTTCCTTCCCATGGAAAAGAATTGTTATTCCCTCTCAGAAAGGCAGCCTCAAAATATTGATTTCCTGTTTATGACTTGAATTGCTCCCCTACTGACTTGCTGAGCTATTATACTCCAAATATACACTCTGTCCCCTATAGTTTACCTCCAATTTTATGCCCAAAATATTCACAGACACCAGGACATTCTCTTGCTTCCAAGGCAGGACCGATCATCCCTCTAGGAAAAGGGAAAGAGGCAAGGGTTCATCAAACACTGCTCAACTTAGCAAGTGAGTTTAACAAATACCATCAGGTTTTGTGCACAGAGGAAATAAAACTCACTGGTTTTACGAGCTAAAATATCGGGGAAATTCCTGGCTTGAGAGACTCCCTTGGATCCACGGCTCCCCTGCAGAAGCTCCCTACAAAAAGTGCTCCCGGGAAACCCCCCAGCAGGGCCCTCGTCATCCTCACCGGCCACACCTGGGGCTGCCCCGTCCCTTTGT
>NW_020909364.1:0-325 GCF_003984885.1 Neopelma chrysocephalum | reverse complement strand
ACAGCAGGCTTTGCTCTCCTTGGGGCACCTCAGTCCCTCTGCCATTGCCATCTGCCCCCACCCCAGCAGGCTCTAGAGCAAAGCACGGCTGAGGTCCAGCCCAGCTCTGCTCTGACAGAAAGAACCTGCAGTCAGGGACAGGAAGAGGACAAAGTCTTGTTTAACCAGCCTGAGAAATTAATTGGCTCAGTGACCTCCTGTATTCCTGGGCACTTGAATGACTCTGTGTGTCAGATTTGATAGCAGTGAGGGGGCTGCAGGTTTCCTTTAGGGAAGAGGAGATCAAGAGTTGACTCTGTGTCAGAGAGAGCCAGTTTCAGGTGAC
>NW_020909363.1:0-612 GCF_003984885.1 Neopelma chrysocephalum | reverse complement strand
CTTCAAAATCCACTAAAAATTCCTTCAAAATCCACTAAAAATTCCTTTAAAATTCCAGTAAAAATTCCTTTAAAATCCTCTAAAAATTCCTTAAAAACTCACTAAAAATCCGTTAAAAATCCACTAAAAATTCCTTAAAAATACAATAAAAAATCCTTAAAAATCCACTAAACATCTCTTAAAAATCCACTAAAAATCCCTCAAAAATCCACTAAAAATCCCTTTAAAATCCACTAAAACCATCCTAAAAATCCCTTAGAAAATTCACTAAAAATCCCTTAAAAATCCCCTAAAAATCCCTTAAAACCCACTAAAAACCCCTTAAAAATCCACTAACAATCCCTTCAAAATCCACTAAAAATCCCTTAAAAACCCACTAAAAATCCCTTAAAAATCCACTAAAAATTCCTTAAAAATCCACTAAAAACTACTTAAATATCTACTAAAAATCCCTTCAAAATCCACTAAAAATTACTTAAAAATCCACTAAAAATCCCTCAAAATCCACTAAAAATTCCTTAAAAATCCACTAGAAATTCCTTAAAAACCCACTAAAAATCCTCCAAAATGTCTAAAATTCCCTTTACAAATTCCCTAAAAATCCCCTAAAAA
>NW_020909362.1:0-1116 GCF_003984885.1 Neopelma chrysocephalum | reverse complement strand
GCTCCCAAAACACCTCGCAGGCCAGGGCTGGACGCCTTTGCTGTCACGGTTATCAGGGATTTTGCTTAACTGGTCTGAAGAGCTCCAAAATCCCCAAGAAAAGGGCAAAGCTCCAAGCTGGACTCAAGCTCCAAGCTGGACTCCTTTGCATGGTGAATGAGGGATACATCAATCCACAGTAGAAAACTGCAGCAACTCTCCAAGGGTCCCTTCTCTACCATCCATCACGGGAGGTTGCTCTCCTGCCAGGGTGTCCTAAAATCAAGTATGGGAATAATTTACTCCTTTGGTAGCATATTTCTTTTAGGAAGATAATTTCTGCACCCTCTGACTTCAAAGGGCGGCACTGGGTATGAACTGTCTGCCAAGAGGTCTCCAAAAAACATCACGAAGCTCTCCATCAGGCCATGTGTTATACCGCAACCTTTCATCAGGTACTCTATGTGCTCCTCTAAATGCCATCTCAGGTTGTGGGCAACTGCCCATCCCTCCAGAGGGACTGGCTCGGTAGTGCCCCCAAAATGCCCCGGGCAGCACATGAGTGTGCTCGGCTTCCTCCTCGTGCTGAAGGGGTCTGGCCTGTGCTGCCACTGCTGTCGTGGCCTGTTCCAGCCTTCCACTCTCGACACAGGCATGTTTTGGGCCTTCAGCTCTGCCATGTGCTCTGCACGGGCAGCAGGCCTTGCCTTCAGCTCTGCCCTGTGCCCTCAGCACAGGCCTGATGTGCAGGCCTCACCAGGGAGCTGCAGGTCCAGGCCCAGCCCTTCCCCACATGCACACACACACTCCCAGGGACTTGGTTCCAACCCAGAGCAATAATTCCGTGAGATTTGGATCCAGGATCTCACAACCCACACAAGAGAAAGGATCAGCCTACAAAAGGAAGGGCTGCCAGAGGGGAGGAAAGAAACTCCTCCAGTCCTCCTGAGTGCAACTGCCATCTTTTGTTCCACAGTGGGGGTGATTTTGGGTGAGCCAAGTGTCTGGAAAGGGTTCTTTCTCCCCCTGCTCAGGTTGCTTTAAGAAGACGAGGAAGCAACTAGAGACAAGATGGAGGTTCTGCAGAGGGCAAGCAGCTCTCCAGCCCTTCCCTTGTTGTGCCTCTGCAGGAGCAGA
>NW_020909361.1:0-378 GCF_003984885.1 Neopelma chrysocephalum | reverse complement strand
GAGACCACCAGCCAGGTGTCTTCCCAACGTGGATCCTCCAATGGGTGATGGAGTTGGAGCAGCAGACGAAGCTCTTCCCACAGTCAGGGTACTCGTAGGGCTTCCCTTCCCAGGGAGGGGGCCTGTTGGTGTTTGGTCAAGGCCCAGCTCTGCTTGAAGCTCTTCCCACACTCCCCACACTTGTAGGGCCTCTCCCCACTGTGGATGTGCCGCTGGGTGATGAGGATGGATCTTGAAGCTCTTCCCGCAGTCGGTGCAGAGGAGGGGCCTCTCCCGGGTGTGCGTCCACTGGTGCACGAGGAGACTGGAGCTGGTCTGAAACCTCTTCCCGCATTCCAAGCCCCTGGAGTGCCATTCCCCAGTGTGGATCTTCTGGTG
>NW_020909360.1:0-7272 GCF_003984885.1 Neopelma chrysocephalum | reverse complement strand
CCCTCACAGACCTGGGCTGCATCTGCACCACTGTCCCCAAAGCCATGGACAACTCCCTCTGGGACACCACAACCATCTCCTACATTGGATGTGCTGCACAGGTCTTTTTCTTTTATTTCTTCATGGCAGCAGAGTTTTCCCTCCTCACCATCATGTGCTACGACCGCTACGTTGCCATCTGCAAACCCCTGCACTACGGGACCCTCCTGGGCAGCAGAGCTTGTGCCCACATGGCAGCAGCTGCCTGGGCTGCTGGGTTTCTCAGTGCTCTGCTGCACACAGCCAATACATTTTCCCTGCCCCTGTGCCAGGGCAATGCCCTGGGACAGTTCTTCTGTGAAATCCCAGACATCCTCAAGCTCTCCTGCTCACACTCAGGCTACCTCAGGGAAATGGACTTATGTTTTTTACTATCTCTTTAGCATTTGCTTGTTTCATTTTCATTGTTTTCTCCTATGTGCAGATCTTCAGGGCTGTGCTGAGGATCCCCTCTGAGCAGGGATGGCACAAAGCCTTTTCCATGTGCCTCCCTCACCTGGCTGTGGTCTCTTTGTTTGTCAGCACTTCCGCATTTGCCCACCTGAAGCCCCCCTCCATCTCCTCCCCATCCCTGGACCTGGTGGTGTCAGTTCTGTATGTGGTGGTGGCTCCAGCACTGAACCCCCTCATCTACAGCCTGAGGAACCAGGAGCTCAGGGATGCCATAAGGAAAACGATGACTGGGGTTTTTTTTAAGAAACAATAAATTGCCTCTTTTCTTCTGCAGAACACTCGTGTAACACATTTTGGGCCCAGCCTGCCTTCTAAAGCTTTTGATAGTGGTAGGTGTGGGGGGCTTTCCTGTTTTTTCCCTCCGTTCATGTCATTAACACTGAAATTTTATTCTTGATCCCATATAATTCACTCTCTACCTCTTTTTTGTCACCCACAAAATGTACTAATCAGGAATCATGCTTTGTGTGGATTTAAAGAAATTGAAAGCTTGTGCAGCAAGGTATTTGTCAAACATCCTCCCTGTGTTAGTTTGTACAGAAGGAATCACAATCTCTGATTGTAATAAAGGAATAGACTCTCAAAAGTCTTGTTGCTTTGCTTTTTTGTCCACGGAGACAGTGCAGTGAGGTCAGGGACCCACTGGGACTGCAGGGACTGAGGGCTGGTTCAGATGTTGTGTGTTGGTGGCCGATGGCCAATGGAGATGACAAATGATCTCCAAGTCACCTGCCTGGGGCTCTGCAGCTTGTGAGGGCTCTGATGGCAGGTGAGGACTTGTCTGTAGGAAGTGCAGGAGAGCATAGAGGATCTGCAGGGACAGCCCATCCCATACAGTCAGCAGGGAATGGAGCCCTGGAGCAGAATCCTGCCCATGGTGGAGTCTCCCAGAGATAAAGTACTAAATCTTGTTGTGAAGTGGCAAACAGAGCTCTGCAAGCCCAGGGGACACAGCAGGTACAGGGAAAACTCTTGCAAGTGACTTGTGTTCCCCTCAGTGAAGTTCGCCAGGTCGATCAAGAGCAGCCCCCAAAGCCATGTCTCAGCTCTGGAACAAGGCAGGGCCCCTCTGAGCCCCCTCCATGGGCACACAGGAGCATCTGTGGGAGGTGGTCAGTGGCAGGGAGCACCATCAGCTGGCTCTGCCTCCCAGCTTGAGTAGCACAGCCCCACAGAGTCCCCCATGGCCCTGGGCCCCACAGCCCCCCTGCTCTGCAGAGCAGCTCCCCCAGCTCGGGGGCTGTGGAGGGCACGGGCAAGGGGTGCAGGAAGGTCTGCTCAGGCCAGCACAGACGTGTTCCCCTGGGGAAAGGCTCTGTGGGGAGATGGGATGTGCCAGGAGAAGAGCAGGACACCCTGTGTGAGCAGAGGGGCCATGGAAAGAGGCTGCCCTGGCCCTGGGGAAAAGAGGGGGCAAAGCAAAATCTGGGAAACTCTCTGGTCTGAGATCAGTTGTGCTGCCCAAGAACACGCTGACTCCAGAGGTGTCCAAGCGGGGCAGAGCCGGCGACTCCAGTCCGTGCGGCGGTGGAGGGGAGGCAGCGGCTCTGCTTGATTCCATGGAGTTCTGGGGAGGCACAGTGGCCCCTTGGTTCCATGAGGCTCTGAAATGTCTCAGGGTTCCTTTGGTTCCAGGAGGCCCTGCAGTGTCACAGTGGCCCCTTGAGTTCATGAGGTTTCTCAGTGTCAGAATGGCTGCTTGGTTCCATGATGTTCCAAAAGGTCTCAGGGTTGCTTTTCTTCCATGAGGCCCCACATGTCAAAATGGCCTCTTGGTTCCACCACATTTCAGTGTCCCTGTGCTCCTTTGTTTCCAAGAGGCCCTGCAGTGCCACTATGGACTCCTGATTCCATGGGTTTCTGCAGTGTCACAGTGGCCCCTTTATTTCATGAGCTTGCCCACTGTCCCTGGGTTCCTTTGGCTCAATGGGGCCCTGCAGTGTCCCAGTGGCCTCTTGATTCCATGGCTTTCCCCAGGGTCACAATGGCCCTGTAATTCCATGAGGTTCTGCAGTTTGACAGTGGCTCCTTGATTCCATGAGGTTGCACAGCATCATCACAAAGCTGAGCCCATCCTGATGAAAGTTCTGAGGAGGTTAGGAGGAACTGGGACAAAAAGGATAAGATAATTGAAGAAGGAAGGAGGAGCTTGGACAATAGAGAGGAAAGATTTTGATGAGGTAAAAACAGGTTCAAATAGTGCTGAGGGTGCTGAAACCCTGACTGTGAAAAGACTCCTGAGAGACCTTTACACACTTTGTAACCTCAAGCCCCAACAGTACCCAAGAGTGGTACCCCTCCCATGGGAAGGAATCCACTGCTCTAATTCAAGCCAGAAAAAGCCCAAACTCAGAACTCCAGGCTCTTATTTTTCCTCTAATGCCCAGCCCAGTCCCAAACCTGCATTATTGGTATGAATAGCCAAGCTTTAATCCTACCCCAGTCCAAAACCCTCTTCCCCTAATCATGAACCAGACACTGCCAGGAGAACAACAAACCTCCCAAAGTTCTGCCTAATTCCAACCCTGAGCTCTAAACCCCAAGCCCTGACCATTAAGCACCCCCACAGCCCTTGGGAGCAGGGTAAGGACCTGCAGGGCCCAGAGCAGGCCCAGGGGGTTGGCAGAGGAATGGGAGGTGACCTGGATCTGCTCAGCTCTGCAGTGACCCCCAGGAGAAGGGCCTGGGCTCTGGGAGGGATGTCCTGTGGCACAGGGGCTCAGGATCCAAGTTAAGAAGGCCAAGTGCACATGGCAACAGCCAGAGCTGGTGCAGAGACATCAGGGAGGGTCTAGAAATGCTGCTGGGAGGGGGGTGGCAAAGCAGGAGGGGTGTGTGCAGCCTGCAAGGCCAGAGCAGCAGCAGGGCCAGGGCAGGACAGCCTGCAGGAGAGATGGCCAAGGGCTCTGGCAGGGCTGCAAGGCCCAAAGGCACCCAAGGCCTTTGTCCCCTTGCCTCTGGCACCTGCCTCTGCCACTCAGGCCACCACAAGCAACTTGCCTTGCAGGTTCTGCACTTGGGTTCTGCCTCGCCCCTCCCTCAGGACCCTGGCAGGGGTTGCCCAGTTTTGGGCCTTTGTTGTTCCTCCCCCTCCCATCCCACTGCCCCCAAACAGCCCTGAGCCAGCCGGGAGGGACAGGATCTGCTGGGCCAGGGCCTGGGGCTCAGGCCTTGGCCTTTGTGCTCCACAAAACCAAGGCAGGCTTTGCTCAGCATTGCAGGGGCCTGCCCAGAGCCTTTGTCTGCCTGCACTCCTGGCCTCCAAGATTCTGCTCCAAGGAGTCCCTGGGGAGGCTTTGTCAGTGCCTGCCCTCAGTGGGGCCCAGCAATGCTTCAAGGCACTTGGAGTTGGGCTTCTGACTTCTTCAGCAGCTGCTTCAACCTTCTCTCAGTACCTCAGGATCATGGGCTGGGCTGCAAACACACCATGGGGCTCATTAAATTCCAGAAATCCCACAGGATCTCTTTGTCTTCCTTTAATTGTCTTCAAGGCAATTTCAAAACAAGTCTTCAAAATTTGTACTTTTTTTTTTTAATTCAAGGATGGCTATTTTTTAGTTCAGAGAAGAGTTGATAGAGGTGTTCTCCAAGTGATCTTGATGCTGATTGTTTCCTCAGGATATCCACACTGACCCTGGATGATCAACCTTGCTCCTCACCCCCCAACCTCACCAGTTCTGACATGGCCAATCTTGGACTGACAGCTGATGCAACTCCAAACACACTGTGGGACTCATTAAAACACAGAAAAACAAATTATTTCCCTTCCTTTAATTGTCTTCAAGTCTTCAAGACTTCTACAGCTAATTAGAGTTGTTTTGTTTGATTTTAAAGTGGAAGTCATGAAAAATATATATTTTTTTGATGAAAGGGAATCATTTACACAGAGCCTTGGGATGCAAGAGGATCAGGGTGCAAAGGATTTGAATCCAAAGACAAGGGGTCAAAAGAGATTAGTAGCACTTAATCATTGACCAGTTGAACAGTTATCAAGTGATTCAATAGCCTTTGCTACAATTTTAACAGTGACTGAATTATAAATTCACAACAACAACATTCCCACCACAGTCAATTCACACCCACACCCAGGCAGAGATGTGTGGACACATCAATAGCTGGGTGTGGAAAGGTCCCTCTCCCAAATTCTCCTTGTTGTCAGGGAAACACTCCCACAAATTCCTTTGTGTTTCCCAACAGACAAGGGTCACATCTGGAGGAGTGTTTGGTGACTATGATCTGCAGGAAGGACAAGGTGCTGATGGAAATAACCTTGGCTTTGGACATCCTGTGATCCAGGAACACTGTGAAAATCACTGATCTATTCCTTGACTGCAGCATCAAAGGGATGGCTAAGGGTTATCAAGCATTGGAACAGAATGTCCAGGGAAGTGGTTGAGTCACCACAGAATCATAGAATTGCTGAGGTTGGAAAAGACCTCTGAGATCATGGAGTGCAACCATTAACCCAACACTGGCATCTTCACCACTAAACCATGTCCCCAAGTGCCTCAGCTCAATGTTTTTTGAACACTTCCAGGGATGGTGACTGTAAGACCCCAGGTTTAAGCTACAAACTCAGCAAAGGGGTTTTACTTTGAAAAATATTAAAGGCACCAAAAATTTCCACCCTCCAAATACTTGAAAAGGGCCTTCAGTTCTTTTAATACCTTGAGAGAGACCACAAAGGAGGAGACACTGCACGTTTTCACAGGAAGTCAAAACCCACACTTTTACTGCCAAACATTAGAAAATAAGGGAGCTTGGCAGTAGGTTATAAGGCAACATTCAAGAAGAGAGCATTCAAAAGCATTGACTGATCACAAGCCAACCAATCCCAGTCAGCTGGATGGTTTATTTACAATGTGTCCCGAGGGGCTGGACCTCCGATGCCATAGAAACCTCTCCCCTCGGATTAGGAAACATTTGGAATTCATGACGTGTTCCAGTGGAGCATGAAAATGAACAGCAACTTTACTAAAGCCAAGAACCAAGCAGCACAAAGCAAGGCCCCAGCAGCTGCAGAGCAAAGGTCCCCCCATCCCTGTGTCCCCTGTGGCCGCTGAGGCGGCAGCGCAGGCCCGAGGCGGTGCCGGGTCCCGGTGCAGCCGGGGCAGAGCGGCGGCTGCGCGAGCGGCAACCCCGGCGGTGAGTGCGGCAGCCCCGTGGCAGCGGCGGCTCCGGGCACAGACGCCGGCGGCAGCCGCTGTGGCGGCGGAGCAGCGACTCCGAGGCGCTGCAGGAGCGCTGGCTCCGCTTCCAGGCGCCGGCAGTGTCGGGAAGCCGGTGCCGGGCGGCTGCGGGGCAGCGCAGGCCAAAAGCGGCAGCGGCGGCAGCCTCGTGGCAGCGGCGGCTCCGGGCAGACACGGCCCCGCTCCAGCGCTGCCGCCTCAGCGGCGCTCAGGGGACGGCGCGGCGGCTCCGGGGGCAGCGGCCGGGGACTCCCTCTCGGGGCAGCCCCGGGCACCAAAGAGGACCAGGGCCCGGCGTGTTCTCAGCTTGGTTCTCTGCAGTTCTCCCGGCATCTGAGCACAGGATGGGATGGGGAAATTGAGCTAAACCACAACAGGACCTCATGGAACCGAGTGGCCATTGGGACACTGCAGGGCCTCCTGGAATCCAGGGGCTGGTGGGACACTGGGGAGCCTCTTGGAGCCAAGGGAACCTTGGGATATTTTGGAACATCATGGAATCAAGGAGCCACTGTGACACTGCAGAGCCTCAAGGAAACAACGGAATCCTGGGGCATAGTGTGAACCCATGAAATCATCAGGGCCACTGTGACACCCCAGAACCTCATGGAACCAAAGGAACCCTGAGAGTTTTTGGAACCTCATGGAATCAAGGGGCCATTTCTGGCAGGATGCTCTGCTCTGAGAATACCTAAACAATGGTCAGAGAATGCAAACAATGCACACTCTCTGTGGTGAGTTACTGCTGGTGTCAAGGTGCTGTTTTTAATGTTGAATTATGCTAAACCCAAAATGCTTCCTGAAACTTCAAACACACATCCTGCTTTTTGAAGCAAGATTTGACAGAGAAGCTGCTCCCTGGCCTGCAAATATGTCCTGCAGTCAAACTCTTTATAACTATAAAAGCCCCATGCAACTTTCATGTGTCAGATCCTTCCACAGGCTTCCTTGAAGTGTGTGGAGCTTCTGCCATGAAGCAGGGACAGCTCTTCATGGTCACTGCCCAGGGGTTAAGTGAAAGAGAGAGAACTACCCCCTGTGGTTGTGGGGTGAGTTACCTCAATCTGTGCTTCAGGATTGTTTCTTTTTGCTGGCTTTGATCCAATTGCTTTAATAGAATGACTTTGGTAGACTGCACTGTCCTATCTTACACTATGCTGCTAGGAGTTTTTTGGCTTTTATAATTTGAAGTAAATAACTCTTTTTAAGGTCTTTAATCTGTTCAATTGTGTGATAAGTTTTCTGTTCAATTGTCATAATAAACAATTCATTTTACTGAAATATTTCTGATTTGCCATCACTAAAACCTGCAGGACAAAATGATTGAATCACACCTCTATAATTCCTTCAATCTAAACCAAAATCTGAGCCTGAGATTGGATCCAACCACAGCCAGGCTCCTCTCTGAGAAGGAATTCAGAAAGCAAGGGGGTCCTTTGTGCACCTCGTAGCTCAACGAGACGGCTTCTGCCATCAACTTTGTCTAAGCCTTCCACCCCCCCAGCCCCAAGCCGTGACACATGGGCATGTCTTGTCCATGCAGGGCAAACCTGGACTCCTGAGCTGGTCATTTGCTGTCCCTCCTTGGAGG
>NW_020909359.1:0-681 GCF_003984885.1 Neopelma chrysocephalum | reverse complement strand
AGCTGAATTTCCCTTTCATTTTAGTTCTCGGTTGCACATGAAAATAAATCCCAGCAGAGCTGGAGGTGCCCAGAAGGAACAGCTGGAGGAGGGAAAGACCTGGGAATAAGGGCTGTGGAGGGGTGGGAATGGTGTGGGGCTGTGCCAGCCCTGAAATGAGCCCTGCAGTGCAGATGAATTTTCCCAGCACGTTCCAGCATCCAGGGATGTGCTGGAGGCTCAAATTCCCACTGCTGCTTTTCCAGCTGCTCGTGGGTGGATCCTGGTTCTGCCTCAGCCTCCAGAAGCAGAACTGGCCAGGAGTTGTCCAAATAAAGCAGGGCTGTGTTCCAAGGAAATATTCCCAATATTTGCCCTAAATCTGCTGCACAATAACTTCCCTGGGGCTCTTCTTTCCAGTTATCCCTGGCTGTTCCATGGAATCCCAGGATGGTTTGGGTTGGAAGGGACCTTAAAGAGCATCTCATTCCACCCCCTGCCATGGGCAGGGACACCTTCCACTAGCCCAGGTTGCTCCAACCTGGCCTTGGACACTTCCAGGGATCCAGGGGCAGCCACAGCTTCTCTGGGAATTCTATTCCAGCCCCTCCTCACCCTCTCAGCCAGCAATTCCTTCCCAATATCCCATCTAACCCTGGCAGTGGGAAGCCATTCCCTGTGTCCTGTCCCTCCATCCCTTGT
>NW_020909358.1:0-3121 GCF_003984885.1 Neopelma chrysocephalum | reverse complement strand
AGAGGGACAGTCCCTGCCCTAAGGTCTGCTGTGGATGGGGGGTCATGCTGTGTATTGCAAACCCCGATTGCACTGGCATTGCCCAGAGGGGCAGATTGCTCTGTGATAGGGGCAGACTGCTCTGTGCTACCTCCCGTGATAGCAATCGATGAGGGATCTCTCCCAGTCCTTATTATAAGGAGAAATAGAGTGTTCTTGCAAAACTTGGAATAAAGTCATAATTAGCTTAATAGTAGAGAGTGGAAAGTTAGTGGTTATGCAACCTTTGACCATAGGAAAATAGAGTTTGCCTGGGAACAGGAGAAGCAATCTGCTGCAGGGAGAGGATAGCCCCATTTTGAAGGTTGTAGCTGGTTTGTCGTTGGCTTCCCACCAAACCCCACAGACTACAGAAGAAAAGCTTCTAGAAGAGAGAGAGGAAAAAAAAGAACAGCCAAAGCTATAGCAAAAATATATATTTTACATATAAAACAGATATATACAGTGAGAATGCCATGTACATATAACCACAGAAACCCCAAACAGCTCCCAGAAAGGGGAAGAGGTGAAGGGAAAAAGGGAAAAAAGGACAAAAAGGGGCAAAAATGGACAAAACCAAAACAGGTATGCACAATCAAAAAACCCGGTAACCGACAAAATAAAGAACTAACAAAGTCTCACCACTGCCCTTGAGAAAAGCAGGACGGCCAGACCCAGCCCAGCACTGTCCCCTCACATGTGCAGACAACAGCAGTCGCTGCAGCCTCAGCTCCAGACCAGCAAGGCTGACACAGGGACCCACCGTTCCCAAAACTCGCTGGGAGAAGAGAGGGCGAGGTCCCTCTGACAGGCTTATTTATACCTCATGTTACGTAAAGGAACAGCATGGAATACTTCCTTGGTCACTTCCCTAGTTCCTTCCTGGTTACAAGCTGGTCTCCAGGAAGGCCTAGACTGAAACTGTCACAGAAGTCTGTGTGTGACAGCCCCTATTCTGAAGTATGTGACAACCCCCCCAGTGAAAGGCACAGTTGGATACAACACAGGCCAAAAAGGGAGGGGGAGGCCAGCATGCAGTGGGGAGGGTGTAGCTGGGGTGTGGGGGAGTCTGTAACCCCGGAGTACCTTGGCCAAAGGAGAAACAGGGAGGGACCTGCATTTCGGGTGAGATGGGATAAAAGGGAGGTGTGTCCCCTGCCCAGTGGAGAGACCTCACTGGGGTTTGTCCAGTGAACTTTCCCTTTTATTCCAATACAAGGTTTTCTTTAGTTCACTGCTCTGTCTCCAGGTTAACCATGAGGCTCCCAACACCAGAATTTTGGGAATATTATCTCAACCCATGACCCTTTTGCTGTATTTTCTCTCCCCTGTCCAGGTGTGGAGGGCAGTAATCAAGTGGCTTTGGTGGGTGCCTGGCACCCAGTCAGGGTCAACCCACCACACACCCATCTGGGGAACTTTTGGGCTGAGTGACAGCGATTTAGGGAGCTCCTGCATTCAGAAATACCCATTTCAGGATCTTTGAGGCTCAGAAAAAAAAGGGTGTAGGGAACTTCTGGGCTCAAAACCAGCAATTTCTGCTTTTTTAGGGGCTCAGACACCCCCACTCCAGAGCTTTTGGTCTCAGATACTGCAAGTTTGGGAGCTTTTGATCTCAGAAGCAGTGATTTAGGAAGCTTTGAGGCTCAGAACCATCCATTTAAGGAGCTCTTGGTGTCCCAAACCCTGATTTAGGGAGATTTGGGGTTGAGAAACACCAATTTAGGGAAATTTGGTGTTGAGAAACACCAATTTAAGGAGCATTTGGCTCAAAAACACTCATTTAGGGAGATGTTGGCATTAGAATTTCTGGTTTAGGCAGTTATTGAGCTCAGAAATTTCTATTTAGGGAAACTGAGCTCAGAAATACCCACCTAGGGAGCTTTTGGGGCCTGAAACAGCAATTCAGGGTGCATTTGGGTCCAGAAACACTGATTTAGAGAGCCTTGGGGCTCAGAACACACTACTTTAGGGAACCTCGGGCCTAACAAACCCCAGTTTGGGGCAACTGAGGCTTAGAGAAACTGTTGTCAGGAGCTTTGGGTCAGGGAGAGCGATTGGGGATAGTTTTGGCTGAGAAAGAGCGATTGAAAGAGCTTCTGGACTGCAAAAGACCAATTTGAGCAGATTTCAGGCTCCGTAGCCCCCACTTAGACGGCTCTGGAGCTCCAACCCAGCGATTTAGGGAGCTCTGGGCACAGAAACATGAGCTGCGGGAGCAGCAGCAGCCCAGCAGGGCAGAGGTGGGACGAGGGGCTGCACTTACCGGGCCGGGGTCGGGCACCGGCGGCTCCGCGGCGGGAGGAGAGGGCCCAGCGGCTGCTCCCGGTCAAAGCCCGCTCCCGATCCACCCCCGCGGGCTCCACCCCCAGCCCAACACCCTCCCCACCCAACGCTCGGATTCCCTCCGGCTTTCTCGGAAACCACGAGCGAAAATGCTGCGGGCGGGGGGCGGTTCCCGGGGCGGGAGAGGAACCGGAGCCCCGGGGAGAGGAAAAGGGGGCATGGGGCTCGAGTTTGGGGGTTCGGGGCTCTGGAACCCCAATTTCAGGAACTTCGTGGCTTAGACATCCCTGTTTTGGCGAGTTTGGCGCAATAACAGTAATTTCAGGAGCTTTGGGGCTAAGAAAAAGCGACTGGGGGGGCTTTCGGGTTGCAGAACAACGATTTCAGGAGCTTTTTGGCTCAGGAAAAAACCTCTTGGGGAGCTCTGGGTCTCAGAAACACCAATTTAGCAAGCTTTGGGCTCAATAAAAAGACAATTAGGGATATTTTGAGCTCAGAATCAGCAATTTAGAGAGATTTTTGGGCTCAGAATCACTCATTTAAGGACGTTTTGGGGTCCAAAACACCGATTTAGGGAGCTTTGGAGCTGAGAAACAGGCATTCCAGGAGGATTTGGTCAATATAGGTTGCATTTGGGTTCAGAAAGAATGATTTAGGGAGCCCTGGTGCTCCAAAACACCAATTTAGGGAACCTTGGGCCTAAGAAACCCCAATTTGGGGAAGCTGAGGCTCAGAAAACCTGATATCAGGAGTTTTGGGTCAGGGAGAGCGATTTGGGGATATTTTCAGCTCAGAAAGAGCAATTGAAAGAGCTTTT
>NW_020909357.1:0-804 GCF_003984885.1 Neopelma chrysocephalum | reverse complement strand
TCCCCATCCCTGGAGGGATTTAAATCCCTGTGGATGTGGAATTGGGGCCATGGATCAGCCTTGGAAGTGCTGCTGCTCCACCACCCTGGAGGGGCTTTTCCAACCTCAGCAATTCCATGATCCCAAAGGTTCCCGTGGGATGCGGGAGGCCATGGAAAAAGGGGTTTTTCCCGGGATTCCCAGCACCCACCAGATGTCCTCAGGCCATCCATACTTGATGAGATCCTCATCTGTGGGAAGGAAAAACATCCATCAGGGAATTCCAGGAACTCCAACCCCACATTCCCAACTCCCTCCCAGCTGGAATCACCCACTCTGGAACACCCACGGGATGGGCAGAAAACAGGAGAGGGTGGAAAACTTATGGAAAAGCTCATTGGAAAAACACGGATTGAGAGGGAAAAGGTTTGGGAAAAATCACCAAACCACCAAAAAATGGGATTTTTCTCTGCAAAAGGGGTTTTTTTCCCCCAGTAAATTTAATTTTGACCCGGATCCGAAGGTGTTTTTGGTGACCAAAGGATTTCCCACATGGATTTATCCCAAGGAAAGCGGGTTTCAGTCCAGAGGAGGGCCACGTTTTCCAACAATACATGGAATTAACACACCCAAAACGTCTGGAAATCCCCCCAAAATCCCTCCCTCAAGGGAATTCCAGGCACTTACTGTCCCAAAATCCCTCTCCCAAGGGAATTCCAGGCACTCACTGTCCCCAAATCCCTCTCCCCATGGAATTCCAGGCAATCACTCTCCCAACATCCCCCCAAAATCCCTCTCCCCATGGAATTCCAGGCACTCACTGTC
>NW_020909356.1:0-1822 GCF_003984885.1 Neopelma chrysocephalum | reverse complement strand
ATTGTAGTTTCTTAGTTCATAAAACACAGTAACATGGAACTCAAAAGCATGTTTGTGTGAAAATATGTTTGACAGTGGCCACTGTGAGAGTTTCTATGTGTGAATTTATGATGATTAATGTGTTTTCATCTCACAAATACACAAACACCTTTAAATAAAGACAGAAAACACATAACCCAAAATTGCATGGAGTTCTATTTACAGAAGTGTTTTAGATTGAATAAAAGTTTTTAAGAATAAACCTCATATTTAGAAGCACCTTGAAGCAAAAGTTAAGAGCGCAAACTTTGAAGTTAATAAGTTGTTAAGCTTGTTAATGGTAGTGGTATTATTATATGTAATTGTGCTTATTGAAATGTTGTGGGTACAAGAAAGAATGTTGCAGAAATGCAGAAGAAATTGTTCCCACAAGCTTTGTTCTTCCAACAGGTAACATGTTTTGGATGTTCTGGACATACACTGATTAACATGTTCTGACACAGCTCCTTCATCCCTCACCTTGGAGCAAAAAAAACCTGGGTTTAAGGAATTGCCAACAGAATTCCAGCATTTTTACAAGGTAAACTCCCTTTCCCAAGGCCCACTAGGAGTGAATATTTCCAACCTTCCTCTTTGCTTTTGTTTTTCAAAGTGATCTCAGAGGAATGCAGGGAAAACAAGATCATTCCAGCCCCTGGAATTAAGGTCTGGAGGTGTCCCACTGACACAGAACCCACCAGAACCATCCCCAGGACAGGTTTGGAATGGGAGAGATGGAAGAAGATGCATTTCTACTGCTGAATTTTATCCCAAAATCCTGATATATTTTAAGAGGGTGCTTGGAATGCACCCTGTAATTTATTTATGAGTCTTAGGCATTGATGCTCCTCAATAACTTCACTAAGGAGGATGAATCCTTCACCAGAAAGAAGTTTCTGTAGCACTCAAAGGCCTTTGAAATATATATTTATGCTGTATTTACACAACCAGACACACAACTCTTACTTGTCAGGCACCTGCCTGAGGACAAAGGCCATAATTTTTAGGCAGCTCTTAAATTTTAAAAAAGTTTTATTCCTCTGTTTCTCTTCTGGTTTTCATTTTTGCACATCCTTGAATATTTCTGAACAACACTATGACATCCTGTTAAATCAGCACTGACAAGAAAACCTTTGCTGTCATTTATGGATTTCTTTTTTTTTTTTAAACAGTCTTGTTTTAATTTATAAAATTATGGAAATATAGAATGGTTTGGGTTTGGGAGGGCCCTTAAAGCTCATCTTATCCCAACTCTTTTCCATGGGCAGGGACACCTTCCACCAGCCCAGGCTGCTCCAACCAGGCCTTGGACACTTCCAGGGATCCAGGGGCAGCCACAGCTTCTCTGGGAATTCTATTCCAGGGCCTCCCCACCCTCCCAGCCGGGAATTGCTTCCCAATATCCCATCTCTCCCTGCCCTCTGGCAGTGGGAAGCCATTCCCTGTGTCCTGTCCCTCCATCCCTTGTCCCCAGTCCCTCTCCAGCTCTCTTGCAGTCTCCCTTCCTGGCAGCACATTCCTACTTTGGGAATCCTGCCCATTTGATCCATAATTCAGCTCAGAGGACCCTCTGTTTTCCAAGCAGACCATCCACCAGCCTATTTTTGATATTATTTCTCCTGGCTGGGTCTTTGTCCTCTATTTTTAATAGAGAAGATGTAAAGGCCGTGAAGAAATCCTGGGATCAGGGAATCTCAGAATCCCAGAATGGTTTGGGTTGGAAGGGACCTTTAAAGTCCATCTTATTCCAAACACTTCCATGGGCAGGGACACCTTCCACCAGCCCAGGTTGCTCCAACCTGGC
>NW_020909355.1:0-729 GCF_003984885.1 Neopelma chrysocephalum | reverse complement strand
GCCCGCCGCAACCCTGCGGGAGCGTCTGAGCCGAGCGGGGCCCGCCGAGACCGGGGCTGCCGGGAATGCCGGGAATGCCAGCACTGCCGGGAATGCCAGCACCGCCAGCACCGCCAGCACCGACAGCACCGCCAGCTCCGCCCTCCGGCCTGGCCCGGCCCGACCCGGGCCCCCTCGGGCAGTGCCGGCCCCGCCGCTCCCGGGGCTGCCGCACCAGCACCGCCCCCCGGCCTGGCCCGCCCTCCCCGCGCAGCGCGAGAGTCCCGCGGGGACGGGGCGCAGCTGCCCAGAAGCGGCTCCGGGTCCCCCGTGCGCTCCCTCTGCCCCGCACCCCAAGGGTCCCCCCCTCCCCGCCACCCGCCTCGGCCGGGACGCGGCCCTGCGGGTCCTGCGGGTCCTGCGGGAGCAGCCCGGCTGGTCCCGGAGCGGCGGCACCTCGTGCTCTGCGAATTGCCCGCAGGTTTCCCGAGGGATTTCCCCGCCCGTGAAGTGCGGGGCAGTGTCTGTGGCCCGGTTCCCAGCCGGGCCCGGGGCAGTGCGGCCTCGGGGTCTGCCCCGAGCACCGGGGATGGCCTCGCTCCGAGCCCCGCGGCCCTGGGCTGTGGAGGAACCGAACGGTGTGAAGTGTCCCTATAAATCCCAGGCACCGGGCAGTGCTTTTTTTCCTCAATGTCATCTTACTGTATTGGTTTCTTTTTTTGTGTGTCTTTTTTCTCCCTCCTTGATTGA
>NW_020909354.1:0-789 GCF_003984885.1 Neopelma chrysocephalum | reverse complement strand
TCCCGCCATTGGGAAAGTTCTCGGACTCTCACCTCTTCTTCAAATTCGTAGAGCTCTCGGTGTCTTCTGGCTCCCCGTTGGGAACGTTGTTGGACTCTCACTTCTCCTTCCCATCGGTAGAGCTCTTGCAGTGTCACGTCTTCTTCCCATGCGGTAACATCTGCGCATTGGGAAAGGTCTGGATGGGTGTCGTATTTCCACTCATCGTCCACGTGGGCAAAGGCCCCCTCCTCAGTCTGATAGTAAAATTTCAGTCTTCTTCAAGCTGACTTCCAGCCCAAAGAGCTCAGCAGGCTCAGCAAAGCAGGATGTTAAACGCTGCAGAGCTGCTTCTGTGTGAGCGACGAGGGCGTCGTCGTCAGCGTAAAGCAGCTCCTGGACAAGATGGTTTAAGGTCTTGGTGTGGGCCTTCAGTCACCTTAGGTTGAAAAGGCTTCCATGGGTACGATATCGGATGTAGATCCCACCTTCTTCATGGAGGTCTGCCGTGGCCCTTTGGAGCATCCTGCTGAAAAAGATTGTGAATAGGGTTGGTCCAAGAACGCAGCCTTGTTTCACACCATTGGAGATTAGAAAGGGCTCAGAAAGTGCATCACCACATCTGACTTGGCCGTGCTGATCCTCATGGAGTGAGATGATCATTTTAAGGAACTTGGGGGAACAACCTAAACGTTCCAAAATCTGCCACAGACCTTTTCTGCTCACAGTATCGAAAGCCTTGGTGAGATCAACAAAGGTTACATAGAGCCCTTTGTTCTCTTCCCTGCACTTCTCTTGCAGTTGTCTGAA
>NW_020909353.1:0-4054 GCF_003984885.1 Neopelma chrysocephalum | reverse complement strand
CCTGAGCACATATACTCTTGGGCTTTGGGGACTTCTGGTACCACTCGTGGGATCGAGAGGAGGACCAGAACTCCAACAGGACTGCCACTGCCACTCCTGACAGGACTGCCATCACTACCTCAACAGAACTGCCACCATCATCTGAACCAACAGGTTTTCCTTTCCTTTTACTTTGCACCCTGGGGGGCCACGTGGTGCTCAGCACTGTTCTGTTCTTGTCCCAGGGTGCTGGGTTATACAGCTATTTTTGAGGGTTAAAACCATTTTTCTCTCTATCATTGTGTGTATTGTAATCTTCTTAGTAAATTGTAATTCTGACTTGTAATCCCTCGAGTGGTTTCATTTCTCCCTGCAGTTTACTTTTAACCCAGCACACGATGGGAATGTATGATGGTTGCCATGGTAACTGACCATGGCAAGGGGGCTCAGTGGCATTGCCCATGGCTTCCACTTCTGCAAATTGGCTTCACTTGCCTTCTCCTTCAGCAGCCTCAGCGACTCGTCATGGGGGCCCCCACACAGCAGCTTCCCACCTCCGTGAGGTTCTGCAGCAGCCCAGGGTTCCTTTGGCCCCAGAAGGTCCTGCAGTGTCCCGATGGCCCTCTGATTCTGTGAGGCTCCACAGTGTCCCAGGGTCTCCCTGGTTCCATGAGTTTCCCCAGTGTCCCAGGTTTCCTTTGATTCCATGAGACCCAGATGTGAAGCCATGACCCCTTGATTCCACGAGGTTTTGCAGTGTCACAATGGTCCCTTTGACTCCAGAAGGCCTTGCAGAATCATAATGGCCCCTGGATTCTGTGAGGTTCCACAAGGTCACAATGGATCCTTGATTCCATGAGATTCCTCAATGTCCCATTGGTTCCCTTTGGTTCCAAAAGGTTCTGGGATGTCACACTGGACCCTTGATTCCCTGATGTTCCACAAAGTCCTGGGGTCCTTTTGATTCCATGAGGTTCCACAGTGTTCCATGTTCCCTTTGGTTCCAGGAGGCCCCAGTGTATTCCAGTGGCCCCTGGATTCCATGAGATTCCACAGTGTCCTGGGGTTCCCTTGTCTCCTTGAGTTTTGGCAGTGTCCCGGGGTCCCTTTGTTCCCAGGAGGTTCCTTTGTTTCCATTAGGCCCTGCCACGTCCCAGACTCCCTTTGGTTCCACGAGGTTGCATTTCCTGGGTCAACACTCAGCACAGCCAAGGCCACAACCCTTCCTGAAAGGTGTCCCTTCTGGGCAGGGCCAGGGGGACAAACCCCTCCATCTGTCCCACCACATGTTGTGTCCATTTCTCATCCCCCACTTAGGGACAAAGTCAGCCTACATTGTGTGTTTAGCTTTGCATTTGTGCTTCCAACACACACACACCCCAGTCTGGGCAGAGTCTGGCCCCCCAAAGAACACAAGACCTGACTATTTGTGGCTCCTGCTGCACTGGCTGGAACTTGATCCACAATCTGTGCCAGGAGCAGAGAGGTCCCTCCCCACAGAAACTTCTTGGCAATGGAGTTTTTAAGAAAACAGGACAGGCTGTGGGGATCACTTGCAGGGCACAGCCAGGGACGTGTCTTGACCAGCCTCCTGTTTAACATGACCAACTTTTTCAGCCTCTTTTCTCTCTGTTTTCTCATGCTTGTTCTTCCAGAAACCACTGTGATCCCACCCTTGCTTTGGTTCTTTCCTGGACATCCCAGGAGAAGTCTTGCCCAGTCCTAAAATCCCCTTTCTGGCTGCCCATCATGAGTCTCAGACACCGAGGCCAAATCACTCATCCTCAGCTGCAAGGTCACCCTGAGAGGTTCTGCCAGTGACCTACTTGCTTAAAGTTTCATACAGATACTTTTGAACTTCCTTGGAATTATTTTTTTACTTTTTGGGCTTAGAAGGCTTTCTCCAAAAACATGGCAATTCATGTCCTCAACATGGAAATTCTTTGGAGGAGTTTGAGACTTTAGACTCAAAAGAATCACAGAATGATTTGGGTTGGAAGGGAGATAAAAGGTCATCTGGTCCAAGTCCCTGGACGTGGGCAGTGACATCTTTTACTAATTGAGGTTACTCACACTCCCTGCCTTTGGACAAATGCAGGGATGGGACATCCACTTCTCTGGAAACCTCTTCCAGTTCTTGCTGCCCAGATTGTTAAATCTTTCCTCCTATTATCAAATATAAAACTCTTCTCTTTCAGTTCAAAGCCACTGCCCCATGTTCTGCCACTACAGGCCTTGGTAAAAAGTATCCCTGTGATTTCCTTAGACTATGAGCACAACATTTCCATCTGCAAAAACATTAGTGAGTGCCCAGAGATCTCCCAAGATGGGCTTTAAAGGTCTCAAGCACATGAGCACTAGAGAGGGGCTGAGGAGCTGTGGCCTCAATGGTGTGGAGACTGAGGACAGCACAGGATAGCCCTAAGAGGGCTTGAAGGGAGGATTTAGAGATGGTGGATCCTTTTGTCAGAGCAGAAAAGAGCATGAGAAAGAAAGAATTAATGCCAAGTGCAGCTGGGGAGGTCCCGAGTGGACATGAGGAAAAAGGAATTTCAATCCATGGAAAATGCTGTGCTGCAACACGTCACCCAGAAGGAGTCTGGATGAGCCCAAGGCTTTGTGTGTCCAGGAAGAGCCAGGGAGGATGGAGAGATGTCAGTGCAGGAAGGTGCCAGCCAGGTGGGGCAGCCGGGGGCATGACGACAGCCTGCAGGGAAAGGGGCAGGGCATGGACACCGTAGGACAGCCTGGACTGGAGAGGAGAGAGGGAGGGGGAGAAGCTGAAAGGCCCTGACAGAGCCACCCTCTGCAGGCCTTTGGCCATGGCTGCTGTCTGTACCCCCGATGCCAGGAGGAGACAAGTGGCCCTTGCAGCCCTGAGGCCTCATGGCCTCCTTGTCCCTGCTCAGCAGCCTGGCAGGTGCCACCCCATGGTCCTGCCCTTGGCATTGCACATCCCACATCCCAGTGCCCCAGGAAGAGCCCTGAGGAATGAGGCAGGGACAGGATGTGCCTTCCCAGGGGCTGGGGGTCAGGGCGTGGCCCTTTGGATTAAGGAAAGAAGTCCATGTTTATTCATCATCAGAGCCACCTTTCCCTTGCTTGTCCATCCTTGTCATCACTGTCTGCAGATTTCTGCTCTAACTGGAACCCAGGGACACGTACTCAGTTGTGTCCCTCAGTGAGACTCATTAGCACTACAAGAAACTTCAGTGTTTCAATCTCACTTTGACTTCTTGAAAAGTTGTTTGAACCTACTCTCAGGGACTGAGTCTCATGTAAACAACGCCAAACCCCCCTGAGGGTCATGAAATGCCTGGGGCTGTTGCTGTGCTGCTGAGCTAGGCCGGGCTCCTGGCACACAGGGAGCTCCTGGCAACCAAGAAGAGCTTCAAAGAGACAGCTCTGCTGGTGAGCAGCTCCTCTGCACAGCCCAGCAGGGCTGAGGGCACTGCCAGGGCAGCTCAGGGACACCAGCAGGGCACACACAGAGCTTCAAGGGGCTCAACACTGGCAGGAGGGCTGAGAGCTCCCTGCAGGAGGAATCTTGGCAGGGCTGCACAAGGTGAGTCTGTGGCTGCAGGGCAGTGCAGGGGCAGCTCCTGGAGGCATCTCCTAAAGCTGGCCCAGCCCCGGCTGATGGGATGGGTGAGCAGGGGGCTCTTTTGGGGCAGTTTGGAAGAGCTGTGAAGCCGGGGGTGCAGCCAGGGGTGCCCAGGGCTGTGGGGCAGAGCAGGGTCCTGCAGCCCAGGGCACTGTGCTGGGCAGGGACTCTGCTGCCTGCCAGGGGCAGCTCTCAGCCGGCCCGGGGAGCTGCTCCCAGGGCTGGGGGAGAAGGGCTGTGGGCAAGGACAATGACTTGGAGGGCTGAGTCCTTATGTGGATAAGATGCTCCATGAGTCAGGGCTACTCACAGCTGGAGAGCACAAGAGGAGATTGCACAGGAGACTTTTCAATGAGCACAGAAAGGCAGGGGCTGCCTCAGAGGGGGTGACCCATTCTTCAAGTTCTGTGCTCTTGCTTGTCTTGTGAGTAATGGGAAGTACAAATTAATGTCTCATTTCAGAGGGCAGCA
>NW_020909352.1:0-481 GCF_003984885.1 Neopelma chrysocephalum | reverse complement strand
CCAGGCCAGCTTGGGCACCGTGGGGGGGCTCTGCTGCACGTCTCTGTCTGGCGTTATGGCTGCCTGCAGCAGAGATGCCATGGAAATGCTTTTGCTCCCCAAGTCCTGCAATCGTGCCTTGAAGGCAGCTGCAAGCGTAAAACCTGGGAAATGCTCCGCCTCATCCAGTCCCACCCTCTGGCCTCGAGGGCACCTGCCCCAGGGACTGGAGATGCCTTGAGTAGCCCCAGGTGCCCAAGTGCCTCAGTCTGGCCTGGAGGATGCACGGGGGAGAGGTGGAGAGCTGCCAGAGTGAGCAACTTGCCCAGCTTCCCCCGAGAAATGCTTCCCTTCCCAGCACACTGTGCCAGCCTCAAAGGCTGAGGGGGCCCAGCACACCCATCTTGGGGGACCACAGGCTGCTTACTTCAGCAGAGACAGCTCTCTCCCCAAGAAAGTCCAGGCTGGGGGCATCGGCCAGGCGCTGAACAGGCGCGGCGTC
>NW_020909351.1:0-495 GCF_003984885.1 Neopelma chrysocephalum | reverse complement strand
TGACAACAGAAGCTTTTTTTGTAGTTTGTTTTATATAGGATAGTAGGGAATTTTAAAGTGCATTTCTGTTGAGTTCCTTCTACTAAATCCCTCAGCTTCTGACAAGGAATAATATCAGGATGAGTGGCTAATTTATTCTACTATGGCAACCCCTATGAAAATAAAGATCTCCCTCAAGTTAATTTTAAAAATAATTTTAAAAGTAAAGCTTAAAAGGACAGTTTTAAAAATTTATTTAAATATCCTCCTTTCTTCTGCCATCTCTGACAAAACCCAGCCCCTGTGACTATAATGACAATGCAAAAGAAAATATTAAGAAACAAATCAGGGAAAAACATGAAACTATTGTTTAAGGTTCTTTTTACATGCTTAGATACCCTGGATTTCTGCCCTGTAGCATGTCTCTTGAGAGAGGGGGTGTGGGGGGAGAAAATTTACCAAGACTCAATAAGGTTCTCTCAAAGGTAGTATTTCAGAAGAAGAAATAGAAAAGTC
>NW_020909350.1:0-829 GCF_003984885.1 Neopelma chrysocephalum | reverse complement strand
CAGGACTGTGCTCAGAGAGCACTCAGGCCTTACAGCGAGAAAGGGGCTCAGGAGGACAGTGTGGAAGTGGCAAGAGAGCAGCTCTGGAAAGACCAAGCACTGCTGCTCCCTGGCAGTGCTGCTGGGCTGGGATTATTGTCCCCTTCCCGTTTGCAAAGACACCCTGTCCTGCAGTGTGCTGTCCTTTAGGAACATCTGAGAAGAAGGATCTTGGACAAAGCAGGCACTGCAGGGTCCTTTATTTTGTTTAAATACTTAGATAGAATAGTTCATCATTTATACATCTCTGGGTCAAATTCAATGTGTAGACACTAAATTAGAAGGCAGATGCATAATAATATTTAATTGCAGAGAAAATTATCACAAGGAAAACCCAATGACCTCCACGAAAACCCTGAGCAGGAAGGCTGGGCCATTAGTGAGTCCCATTCTGAATGCTACACACCAGAAAACAGGCACTTTATTGCTCCTGAAAAGCATCCAGTCATCATTTTCCTTATGGCATCCTTGAGCTCCTGGTTCCTCAGGCTGTAGATGAGGGGGTTCAGTGCTGGAGGCACCACCGAGTACAGAACTGATAGTGTCAGATCCAGGGATGGGGAGGAGATAGAGGGGGGCTTGAGGTTGGAAAATGTGCCAGTACTGACAAACAGGGAGAGCACAGCCAGGTGAGGGAGGCACGTGGAAAAGGCTTTGTGCCGTCCCTGCTCAGAGGGGATCCCCAGCACAGCCCCGAAGATCTGCACATAGGAGAAAACAATGAAAATGAAACAACCAAAAGTTAAACAGGCAGTAACCCCAATGAGCCCAAGTTCCCTGAGGTAGCCTG
>NW_020909349.1:0-454 GCF_003984885.1 Neopelma chrysocephalum | reverse complement strand
TGCAAATCTGCCAAAACCTGCAGGGCACAGAAGTGGGAGCTTCAGGAATTTGCTGGCCTTGGGAGTGGAGCTAACAGGGTATTGAGAGGAACATATCCCTCAAATACAATCTCTGTGCATACACAATATCTGTCTGGACAGGCAGATAAAGCAATAATCAGATATATTCTGTATCATATCTATGGCACATATTCTATAGAATCCATCCTTAGGTGTTGTATGATAGATCTGTAAGATGTTACAAATAATGAGCAATAATAAGGCAAGTGTCTTCCTTAGGGACACACACTTCAGAAGGGAACTTGCACTTGACCCCCCTCTCTCTTCAGCTTTGAGCCACCTGGTGCCACAGAGGGGGACAGAGCTCCTGTGGAACATTCTATTCCACTGACACAGAGCAAGGAATAAACCCAAACTATTGCCTGGGTTTGTTCCCTGGGGGTCTCTGCAGCAG
>NW_020909348.1:0-1150 GCF_003984885.1 Neopelma chrysocephalum | reverse complement strand
TTTTTTGTGTTCTTTCGGTTTGGTTTGGGGTTGGGGTTTTTTTTGTTTGTTTGTCTGGTTTTGAGATCTCACTTAACATCTTCACCAGAAAAGGATGGGGAAGAAAAAAAAAGAAAGAGAGAAAAAACTGCAGAGAGAAACGATGCCTGGAATAAGTAACCAGTCCCGCCAGGGCTAGCATTTCTAAGGAAACCTTATCCCAAAACATGTTCGACACTCTCTTCCATCAGGGAGGAACAACCTGTAAACACCTTTCACATCGAAAACACGCACATTTCAGGAGAAAAAAACCCCAAACCAATCAACAAGGAAAAAACCCAAACAACAATCTCCAAACATCAAATCCCTTTTTGAGTTCTGTCACGTAGAAACAGCCAATCTCTTTCTGCATGTTCACTTCTGAACTGAGAAACAACTGTACAAAAAACCCACTGAGAAATCATGCTTGGATAAAATTTACCCGTCCACTTCATGCTGCCATTCTGCAGCAGCATTCCCTCAAAACATAAGAGAACACAGGGCAACTTAGAAAACAGTTTTGAATTAAATAGTACTTGGGGAAAAATTATTCAGCCTCACTAGTGCTACCGTATGTGAAGCAGGCTTCTCTCAAACCATGGGGGGACAAACGAAAGAGGGTTAGGAAAAGCATGTAACTTCTCAATTTGTAGAGCCAGACGCACGATACATTTTGGAGTCAACACCGAAACAGTGCTGACCAGGTGCAAGTATATCAATCTAGGGAAAAAGCGATGAGAAGGAAAAATCTCAAACACCAAGCGTTCAGCTCATTTTCTCACCATGCACCATAACTGATTTACGGCGTTCACAGGCAATGACTCAAATGGGAGTTGTAGTCAAAACCTATCATGAGAAACTGAAGCTGTGAGCTCCGAGGAACCAAATGCCGCGGCTGACAGCCTGCTGAGAGTGGACAGGGGATACCGCTTCTTACTTCCTTCCTTCACGGATCAGCAAAACCCAAGCACATAATTCATACGGAAAAAGAACGAAAAAGAGGAAGCCTATCAAGAAAGGCTGAAGGGGAACAGCGTGAGCTTTACTGACCTGCGGTGCGTCGGGGTCGGCGGGCGGCTCTCCCAGGACGGCGCTGCTGCTCGGGCTCGGCTTCTCGCTGGGCTCCACGGCC
>NW_020909347.1:0-552 GCF_003984885.1 Neopelma chrysocephalum | reverse complement strand
GAGCAGCACTGGTTAAACCCCTCACAACTGAATATCCCACAACCTCTAGCAGCATCACAAGAAGGAAGCTGGATGTCCAAAACAGTGAGATTAAGCAAGGATAAGCAAAGGAATATTTAGCAGTTAAAAAGATCCATTTGGAATCACACAATAGGCTGAGTTGGAAGGGACCTGCAAGGATCATCGAGTGCAACCCTCAGCCCTGCACAGGCCCAACCTGAGCTAGTGGAAGGTGTCCCTTCCCATGGCAGGGGTGGGACTGGATGAGCTTTAAGGTCCCTTCCAACCCAAACCAGTGTGTGATTCTAAGGTTCCTGTGCCCTTATTCCTCTCTGTCCCTTTGCAAAAGCTGAGCAAAGCTTTTGGCCACATCCCATTTGCTGTGTGAGTGCAGCCACTGCCAGGTTGGGCTGGGAACACACCCAGGTGTGAGCTCTGCTCAGGGAATACCTGAGCTCATCAGTGAGCCCTGACTGAGGAATCACAGAGTCACAGAATGTGCTGAGCTGGAAGGGACCCACAAGGATCATGGAGTCCAACCCTCAGCCCTGC
>NW_020909346.1:0-348 GCF_003984885.1 Neopelma chrysocephalum | reverse complement strand
AAAAAGTCCTTGTGCAGATGGAATTGGGTGCAGAGAAGAGCAGAGTGGGAACAGGGGAGAGGAACAGCTCTGCAGACCCCCAGGGCAGTGCAGAAGGAGGGGCAGGAGGTGCTCCAGGCACAGGGGCTGAGATTCCCCTGCAGCCCAAGGAGGAGCCCACGCTGGAGCAGGGGCATGCCTGAAAAGAAGGATGTGAGCCCATGGGAAGCCTGTGCTGGAGCAGAGTCCCTGCAGCTGCTGCAGCCCCAGAGAGCTCCAAGGGTCTCACTCAGCACTGCTGGTTATGGGGCCCCCACAGAGAGGCTTGAGGCACGGGAATTGTCCATCCTGGCCCCAATTCAGGTCTGT
>NW_020909345.1:0-998 GCF_003984885.1 Neopelma chrysocephalum | reverse complement strand
GACTGCAGGTTCTTTCTGTCAGAGCAGAGCTGGGCTGGACCTCAGCCATGCTTTGCTCCAGAGCCTGCTGGGGTGGGGGCAGATGGCAATGGCAGAGGGACTGAGGTGCCCCAAGGAGAGCAAACCCTGCTGTCCCCAGGGTCAGAGAGACACAGGGCTGGGCTGGGCAGCCTGGCAGGACAGGGCTTTGCTGCCTGGGGGGTCTCTGCCACCGTGGAGGGCCTGGAGGCTTCAGGTGACTCTGATCAGCAGGAAGGACAAGGTGCTGATGGAAATGTCTTTGGCTTTGGACATCCTGTGATCCAGGAGCACTGAGAAAATCACTGGTCTGTTCCTTGGCTGCAGCATCAAAGGGATGGCTAAGGGTTTGGAACAGAATGTCCAGGGAAGTGGTTGAGTCACCACAGAACCATAGAATTGCTGAGGTTGGAAAAGACCTCTGAGATCATGGAGTGCAACCATTAACCCAACACTGGCATCTTCACCACTGAACCATGTCCCCAAGTGCCTCAGCTCAATGTTGTTTGAACACTTCCAGGGACGGTGACTGTAAGACCCCAGGTTTGAGCTACGAGCTCAGCAAAGGGGTTTTACTTTGAAAAATATTAAAGGCACCAAAATTTCCACACTCCAAATATTTGAAAAGGGCCTTCAGTTCCTTTAATACCTTGAGAGAGACCACAAGGGAGAAGACACTGCACATGTTTTCACAGGTGGTCAAATAAGACACTTTTACTGGCAAACTTCAGAAAATAAGGGAGCTTGGCAAAAGGTTATAGGGCAACATTCAACCAGAATAGAGCATTCCCCAAAGCATTGACTGACCATACACCAACCCATGCAACCCATCCGGATGGTTTATTGACAATGTGTCCCGAGGGGCGGCACCTCCGATGCCATAGAAACCCCTCCCCCTGCATTAGGAAACATTTGGAATTCATGAGGTGTTCAAGTGGAGCATGAAAATGAACAGCAATTTTCCTAAAGCCAAGAACCAA
>NW_020909344.1:0-424 GCF_003984885.1 Neopelma chrysocephalum | reverse complement strand
TGGCCTACGAGCGCTACCTGGCCATGTGCCACCCCCTGCCCTGTCCCCTGGCCATGAGCAGGGGGCTCTGCACCAGGCTGCTACTGGGCTCCTGGGGGGCACCAGTGCAGGTAGGACAGACCTACCAGCTGTTCCCTTTCCCCTTCTGTGCATCCCGTGACCTTCCTCACTTCTTCTGGGACGTCACTCCGCTGCTGGACCTGGCCTGTGCAGACACGTTCTGGAACCAAGTAGGGCTGCACACCATCACCCTGGTTTTTGTAATCCTTCCCTTCTGCTTAATAGTTCTGTCTTACATTCAAATTATCAGGGTAATTCTGAAAATCCCCTCAGTTCTGGGCAGGCACAAAGCCTTTTCCACCTGCTCCTCACACCTCGGGGTGCTGACACTCTTCTATGGCTCAGCCACAGTCATCTACTTAAA
>NW_020909343.1:0-386 GCF_003984885.1 Neopelma chrysocephalum | reverse complement strand
GATTCCCAGGGAGGGTTTGAGGGGCTCCAGGGTCATTCCCGGGGCAGAGGCCGAGGGGACCCGCTCTGCCCCACGCTCACCTCTCCTCTCCATGCTGAAGGGAGTGAATACCTTGTAGTTGCGCCGGCAGTACCTGTCCACCCGAGCCCGTATGTACTCCATCCATTCTTGGTTGCTGTTCCCGTACCTGGCCAGGATCTCCCCATACGGGGTGTCCCCCACAAACACCCCCACATCGCTGTCGAAGTGCATGAACTGCTCCCGGTTGTAGATGTGCCTCTGCACGAACCTCACCCGCTCGGTGCCGTTGATGAAGTGACACTCGCACTTTGTCATGTGCTGGAACACCCCTGTGTGTGCAGGACACGGGTCAGGGAGTGCCCTGT
>NW_020909342.1:0-760 GCF_003984885.1 Neopelma chrysocephalum | reverse complement strand
TCTGGGATAATCCCTGTTTTGGGGGTGATCCCAGTTTAAGATCCCAGTTTGGGGTGATCCTGTTCGGGGATGATCCCAGCTTGGGGTACCAGTTTGGGGTGATCCCAGTTTGGGGTGATCCCGTTCTGGGATAATCCCTGTTTTGGGGGTGATCCCAGTTTGGGGTGATCTCATTTTGGGATCCCAGTTTGGGGATGATCCCAGTTTAGGGGATGCTCTTGTTCTGGGCTGATCCCAGTTTGGGATGATCCCATTCCAGGATGATCCCAGTGTGGGATGATCCCGTTCCGGAGTGATCCCAGTGTGGGATGATCCCAGTGTGGGATGATCCTGTTCCAGGGTGATCCCAGTTTTGGGATGATCCCAGTGGGGGGTGATCCCATTCCAGGGTGATCCCAATGAGGGAAGATCCCTGTGCTAGATGATCCCAGTGTGGGATGATCCCAGTTTTGGGATGATCTGCTCTGGGGTGATCCCAGTTTTGGGATGCTCCCCGTGCTGGATGATCCCCATGTGGGATGATCCCATTTTGGGATGCTCCCAGTGTGGGATGATCCCATTGCGGTGTCCGTGTCCCTCAGCCGTGGACATCCCGTGCTCCACGTTCCGCTCCAGCTGGAGCAGCCCAGTTTAGGGTGATCCCAGTTTGGGGTGATCCCAGTTTGGGGTGATCCCAGTGTGGGATGATCCCTGTTTGGGGTGATCCCATTGTGGTGTCCGTGTCCCTCAGCCGTGGACATCCCGTGCTCCGCGTTCCGCT
>NW_020909341.1:0-354 GCF_003984885.1 Neopelma chrysocephalum | reverse complement strand
GTGACTCTTGGGGATGGGCCTGTGCAGGGCTGAGGGTTGGACTGGATTATTCTTGTGGGTCCCTTCCAGCTCAGCACATTCTGTGATTCTGGGATTCCTTAAGTGTCCAGAGTCCCACAAGAACCTTTCCTGACAACGCACCTGAGACCAGGACCTGGCCTGGGATGTCCTGGTTTCCCTCACACACTGCTGGCCCAGCACTGGTGTGGAACAACATCCCTGATGTCACTGTGGCTATTCAGGGTTCAGGAAGAGGGAGCTTTAGTGCTCTCACAGCAGTGACGTGAGTGAGGAGGTGTCATCAGTGGTTATCTCCCAGGGGATTGTGCCGTTGTGGGTGAGGAGGTGCCAGCA
>NW_020909340.1:0-428 GCF_003984885.1 Neopelma chrysocephalum | reverse complement strand
CGTATCCCTGCGCCGTTTGCGCAGCGCGGCGGGGGCGGGCCCGTATCTCCGCGTGCTGATGTTTATTTATCAGTGTCCGGGCGCTCGACCCCTGAGCCCCACACACCCACGGGCCCCACACCAGCGCGGGGGAGGATCCCGGGGGTGTCCAAAAGCTCCTCCAAGAGTCAGTTTATGGCTTTGCAGAGGGCTCTCGGGAGTCACCGAGGGGCTGAATGTAAAGAGAGAAAAATTAAATCTTTAGGGGGTAAAAAAAAATATAAAAGTTGCATTTCTGTGTTCCCGAGGAGCCGTGGGTGTTTTTAGGCAGCTGCCTGCAGAGGCCGTCGCCGTTTCGTGAGGAGGCATTAATGCAGCGGGAGGAGACTTGTTGTGCTGCTTGTGGAAATTCGGATTTTAAGGTTTTTCTCCTTGGTTTGAAGCTTCTT
>NW_020909339.1:0-1479 GCF_003984885.1 Neopelma chrysocephalum | reverse complement strand
GGGCACTGCTGGGTGCCCCCACCCTGAGCACTCCCACCCTTGTGCTGCTCACTGCTGTTTTCCTCTGCAGGGTGTTGTGTTGGGCACATCCTGGAGAGCAAAGTGGAAAGCCGATTGAAGCTTTGAGGCCCTGCCCTGAGGAGATGCCCCTGCAGGATGGCAGTGCTGCTGCAGAGGTCAGCTCTGTGCCAGCAGTGCCTGGGGCTGTCCCTGCCTGCAGTCCCTGGACAGTCCTGCAGCAGGACTGGGACCGACTGCCAGAGCACTGAGGCCTCCAACAACACAGGGCTCTGCAGGACAGTGTGGAAGGGAAGGAAGAGGAGGCCCCGCAGGAGAAGGGCTGCTGCTCCCTGGCAGTGCTGCTCTGCTGGGACTCTTTTCTGGCCCAGCTCTGCACAGAGGCACTGACCCTGCAGCTGCAGAGAAGTCAGAGAGGAAAGATGTCAGGCAAACAAGCCAATGCAGAGTTCTTTATTTGGTATTTAAGCAGACAGTGAGTACAATTCCCAATTTGTACAACCTCCGGGCCAGGCTAGAATAGCAAACACTGAATTGAAATGATGATTATATACAAATAAATTTATATATTTTTATATATAAATTTTTATATATATATTTTTATATATGAAGATTTTTTTTGTGTGAAGAAATTGTCACAAAAATAACACCCCTACCAGGAGCAAAAAATAGAGAAGATATGGTGGGCCTTTAAGGAAATACAGAAAAGGATTGGCCTTTAATGTGGTACATAACATGCAGAAGAAGGAGAGTTTATTGCTTCTGAAAAACACCCAGTTTTCAGTTTTCTCAGGGCATCCTTGATCTCCTGATTCCTGAGGCTGTAGATGAGGGGGTTCAGTGCTGGAGGCACCACCGAGTACAGAACTGATAGTGCCAGATCCAAGGATGGGAAGGAGATGGAGGGGGGCTTCAAATAAGTAAACAAGCCAGTGCTGAGGAACAAGGAGACCACAGCCAGGTGAGGGATACACATGGAAAAGGCTTTGTGCCTTCCCTGCTCAGAGGGGATCCTCAGCACAGCCCTGAAGATCTGCACATAGGAGAAAACAATGAAAACAAAACACCCAAACAGTAAACAGGCACTAAACACAATAAGCCCAAGTTCCCTCAGGTAGCCTGAGTGTGAGCAGGAGAGCTTGAGGATGTGTGGGATTTCACAGAAGAACTGGCCCAGGGCATTGCCCTGGCACAGGGGCAGGGAAAATGTATTGGCTGTGTTCAGCAGAGCATTGAGAAACCCAGTGGCCCAGGCAGCTGCTGCCATGTGGGCACAAGCTCTGCTGCCCAGGAGAGTCCCGTAGTGCAGGGGTTTGCAGATGGCAACGTAGCGGTCGTAGCACATGATGGTGAGGAGGGAAAACTCTACTGAGATGAAGAAATAAAAGAAAAAGGCGTGTGCAGCACATCCCATGTAGGAGATGGTTGTGGTGTCCCAGAGGGAATTGTGCATGGCTTTGG
>NW_020909338.1:0-1359 GCF_003984885.1 Neopelma chrysocephalum | reverse complement strand
CGGCGGGAGCTCTCGACGCAGTTGCGGTGCCGGCGGTGCGGCGGCGGAGATGTGCGCGGCGGGGAGGCGCTGGGGCCGGCGGCAGCGAGTGCTGCTGTGGGGCGTCCTGCTGGCGGCCTGGGAGGCGGCGTGGGGGCAGCTGCGCTACTCGGTGCCCGAGGAGATGCCCAAAGGCTCGTTCGTGGGCGACGTGGCCAAGGACCTGGGGCTGCAGCTGCCGGCGCTCAGTGATCGCGGTGTCCGCGTTGTCACGGAAGGTACGAGGCAGCATTTTGCTCTGCACGGGAAGACGGGACATTTAGTGACGGCCGAGAGGATCGACAGAGAGCAGCTATGCGAGAGTGTGGAGCAATGCGTGTTGCACTGTGAGCTGATAGTGGAGGGGGAAATGAAATTTTATGAAATCGAAGTGGAAATCACGGATATAAACGACAACGCCCCCAGCTTCCGAGAGGCAGAAAAAGACCTGAGACTGAGCGAGACGACAGCCCCAGGGTCGCGGTTTTCCCTGGCTGAGGCTCACGATCCGGACTCTGGACAGAATTCCCTGCAGAGCTACGAGCTGAGCGGCGACGAGCACTTCTCGCTGGCCGTGCAGACGGGCCCCGGCGGGGATCAGCGACCCGAGCTGGTGCTGGCCAAGGCGATGGACCGGGAGGAGGCGGCGTTCCACGAGCTGGTGCTGAGGGCGAGCGACGGCGGCGACCCGTCCCGGACGGGCACGGCGCGGATCCGCGTGACGGTGCTGGATGCGAACGACAACGCGCCCGTGTTCAGCCAGGCGGAGTACACGGTGCGTGTGCCGGAGGACGTGCCCGTGGGCTCCGTCCTCGTCACTGTCACGGCCACCGATGCTGACGAGGGTCTGAACGGGCACGTGAAATACAGTTTCCAGAGAATTTCCCACAGTGCTTCCCAACTTTTTTATCTGGACTCTGAGACAGGAGAAATAACTGTCAAGAAGGACTTGGATTTCGAGGAATCGTCCTCTTATGAACTGGAGGTGCAGGCATGGGACGGTGGAGAGCTCTCTGACACGGCAAAAGTCGTGATCACTGTGACAGACGTCAATGACAACGTGCCTAAGATTTCCGTGCGGTCGGCTCTGAACGAGATCTCGGAGGACGCCCCATCAGGGACTGTGGTGGCCCTACTGCACGTGCAGGACCGGGACTCGGGGGCCAACGGCGAGGTGCGCTGCTCCCTCGACGGGGGTATCCCGTTCCGCCTGGAGAGCTCGCAGGGCAGCTACTACCGCGTGGTGACGGCGAGAGAGCTGGACCGGGAGCAGGAGTCGGAGTACAACGTGACAGTGCGGGCGGCCGACGGCGGGCAGCCGGCGCTGCAGAGCAGCAGGGT
>NW_020909337.1:0-5392 GCF_003984885.1 Neopelma chrysocephalum | reverse complement strand
CTCTCCACTTCTTGTATCTTTCCCAGTCTGATAATTGCTCCTCCACATCTCCCCCTTCTTTATTTACTTGCACAACGTTGGCACCGATGGATTTCAGGAACAGCTGGCGGAAACAAATAAAAAGACAGGGCAAGCAAGTGCACAAAGCAAAAAGACCGCCCACAGAAATCAGAGCCAATATTAGTATTCTTCTAAGCCAATTAGGGATTGACGGAAATTTAAGCCAATTGAACATTCCGTCTAACCCTTCATCGTGGGACTGACGGATATCTTGGACCAAACCTTTCAACTGATCAATGCTATTGTGAATTGATTGTGCATGATCGGAGAAGTTCATGCAGCACATGCCTTCGAACTCTTGGCACCCATGTCCGTGTGCCAAGAGTAGGAAGTCTATGGCTGCACGATTCTGCAGGCTAACTTCTTTCAATTTTTGTGTGTCTGCCAATAATCCCTCTATTGCAGTTGTTGTTGCGTTTGCTTCCTTCGTTAGCCAGCAACCGAGGTGGGTAAGAAGTGAAAGTGCGTGAGATGTTCCTATTCCAGAAAACACACCGAAGGAAGCCCAGTAATTTTTTATTTTTGGCCAAATGTTAATCTGAGAGTCGCAGTCTGCAGGGAATGGTAGGGGTGGTGGAGCGGTCCAGGAGGGTGGAACAAGGAGAGGAGGTGTTTTGGGTGCTGGAGCAGCGAGAGGTACTGGGGGTTTGGGAGGTGTAGGACGAGGTTTTGGGAGGACTGGACGTTCATACAAGACAAATGTTCTTTTGCTTCTATTAATTATTGACGGCGGAGAATTTGGAGCCGAATTTGGTGGGGAGGAATTTGGAAGCTGAAATTTGGCCGGATTGAAGAGGGCGAGTTTTCCCACTGTGCAAGGACCGCCCTCTGGGTATGCAGGAATCCCCTGCCAAGCCCGGTCCCCGCACAGTAGGAAAAACCCTTGGGGGAGTTTTCTCCACCTCGGGATTGTCTCAGTGGTTACCGCTGTGATGACCGAGTGGTTACACCACGAGGAAGGAAGCTCGCGATAAATGGGGTTATTAGCAGAGACATTGAATGGGGTGAACAATTTGGGTTCTGTGTAGCGGTGAAACAAGATACAGGTATTAGTAGGGACTGAGCCAAATAAATCGATTTCTTGAGGAGGGTCAAAAGAAAGATGGGTGCGAGAGACAGCTTGAGCAAGAGTAGCGGAGGTAAAAGGAAGGGGGTCTGTAATCCGTGTTAGAGGTAAAAACGCATTCCAATCATTAACTGAGGAGATAGGGACACCAACAAGACAAGTTTGAAAAGGGTTGCCAGCGCCTGACTGGGCCAGACACAAAGTGTCTGTTCCCGTAGCCTTTGCCAACGTTACCCACAGATTTTCATTGGGTTGGTTCATCCAGTTCTTGAGGGGGAACGATGTGGAGACGTCGGTAAGATTCAGGGTTATGATGACGAAGATGGAGAGGTAGATGGTCTGCATGTCTCGTCTCGTTCTTGATATATCTTTATTCTTCTGGTTGGGACCCACTTTGGTCCTGTTGGTCCTGCAATGCATGCGTACCCTTTTCCCCATGTAATTAGGGGGAAAGGGCCCGTCCACAATTCTGTTATTACATCTTTATACATGATTTTTGCTTTTTTATTATTTGGTATATCTTCTGATTTAAAGTGCTTCTCTACGGGACTTCTGTCTGTGTGAGTTTCTTGTTCCTCTACTAAATTTAAAAAATTTAGTACATACATAACTTTTTCTAATCTTTCTTGGGGAGTTAGGCCAATACTCCCCCTCTTTTGTTTATTGAGTAAATTTTTGATGTTCTGGTGGGCCCGCTCTACTATACCCTGTCCCGTGGGGTTGTGAGGAATTCCAGTGGTATGGTGAATTCCCCAGTCGTCAAAAAACTTCTTCGTGTCCGCTGATACATAGGATGGTCCATTATCTGTTTTAATTTGTTTGGGGACTCCCATCCTAGCAAAAGCAGACAGGAAGTGTTTCTTAACATCTCTGCTTTTTTCCCCAGAATGCGCGGTGGCTACAATCATTTTTGAGAATGTATCGACGGATACATGAACGTATTTTAATTTGCCAAATTCTGGTACATGTGTAACATCAGATTGCCAGATTTCTAACGCTGTCAGCCCCCTGGGATTTGTCCCCTCTGGAACCAGTGGGGCAATTTTTTGGCAATCTGGACATGCTTTTAGTATTTCTTTTGCTTGAGTCAATTTGAGGCCGAATTGTTTTTTTAGCGATCGCGCATTCTGGTGGAAAAATTCATGTGAAATTTTTGCTTGTTGGAACAGGTTTGGGGTGACAACCATACCTGCCAGATGGTCGGCAATCTGGTTTCCTTCAGCCACAGGACCTGGTAGAGTAGTATGGGACCTCGTGTGGACAATGTAATATCTGAATTCTCTGATTTCAATTAGAAACAACAATTTTTTTAATAAATTAGATAATTTTTCATTAGATACTTCTTTTAGATACGAATTTTCAATTCTTTTGACAATGCCCACAACGTAAGCCGAATCTGAAACAATATTAATTGGTTCTTTATTGAAAATTTGGAAGGCGCGAACAACTGCTGATAATTCTACAATTTGTGGGGAACCTTGTACTTTGTGAATGTCTTGGTGCCAATTATCTTTTTGTTTCCAAACAATTACTGCATTTCCGGTTCTCCCAGAGCCATCGGTAAAAATGGTTTTTGCATTTTTAATTGGTAGGTCTGATTGCATAACTTTTAGTTTTAATGGAATTGGAATTAGTCTTTGCAAAAACGGGCACGCCGGGAGGTGAAATTTGACTTCTCCCGGGTAACCCCCGATGGCGATTTGAAAGTCAGTAGAATTTTGCAGCAGTTGTTCCAAGTGTTCAGAAGTCAATGGGAGGTAGATGTAATCTGGTTCCTTTCCACTGAGTTCTAAACACCTGGTGCGGCCTTTGAAAATTAATTTGCCAATCATCTCTGCTATTGTTACGATTGTTTTGGAAAATTGGTGAGGGAGGAACAACCACTCCCACAGACAGAAGTCTTTTCCATCAGTTGTGAATTGTCCCAAAATCGCTAATGGTTGATGTTTTTCTCTAATTATGACTAATGAGGATGGCAGTCCCTCCATCCTACGATTTGTTTGTCTCTCCGATATTTTTGTCTCGACTGTGGTAAGGGCTCTCTTAGCGTCAGATGTTAAGAACCTGGGGGAGGACAGATCCGCATCTCCTTTGAGAAGCTCGAACAGTGGGTGCAGATCACCGGTTGTGATCCCTAGCACAGGTCGGATCCAATTGATCGCTCCTAGCAGCTTTTGGAGGTCATTTAAAGTTCGGACCTTTTTGTCAATTTCTATTGATTGTGGTTTTATAGTTTTTGTATTAATTTGGAGTCCGAGGTACCTCCAAGGTGCTTCTCTCTGTATCTTCTCAGGGGATATTTCCAATCCATTTGAATTTAGAGCCGAAATTGTGGCGTCCAATGTTTGTCTGACAGATAATTTGGTTTTTGCGCAAATCAACACATCATCCATGTAATGGAAGATGATTGATTGCGGGAATTTCTTCCTAATCGGTTCCAACACCTTTGCCACAAACATCTGACAAAGTGTTGGAGAATTTTTCATCCCCTGTGGAAGCACCTTCCACTGGAACCTGCGATGGGGTTCACAAACGTTGATGGCAGGGACTGAAAATGCAAATTTCGCCGAATCAGCCGGATTCAAGTATATATGGAAAAAACAGTCCTTTATGTCAATCACCACTAGGGGCCATTCAGCAGGGAGCATGGATGGAGAAGGCATTCCCTGCTGGAGGGCTCCCATTGGCTCGAGGACTTCGTTTACTTTGCGCAGGTCCTGGAGAAATCTCCAGGCACCTGAGGACTTTTTGATGACGAACACTGGAGTGTTCCAGGGACTGGTGGAAGGCTCCAGATGTCCTTTAGCCAATTCTTGATTAACTAGGTCATTTAAAATTTGCAGCTTTTGTTTGGGAAGGGGCCACTGATCTACCCAAACTGGTGTTTCTGTTTTCCAGGTTAGTTTGGGCAGCTGCAATTGTTCAGTGACCCCCTCTAAAAATTTTCCTCTGTCCCAAGTGTGAGTTGCCACTGTTCCATAGCATCTCTTCCCCAAAGTGTGACTGGTATGTTTAATACATACGGTTGTAGGGTTGCAGATCTGCCCTCTGGCCCGTAGACTGTTACTACTTCACGGCTCCTGACAGGGTGCTGGACACCTCCCACACCGCTGACCCTTGTATCTGTCGTGTGGGCTGGCCAGCTATGTGGCCAGTCCTTGGAGGCGATGATGGTGACGTCCGCCCCCGTGTCCAAAAGACCCTCCACCGTCACCCTCTGCGGGTGTCTAGACAAAGGGAAGAGAACGCGACACGTTAGTAAGGGTCTAGAGGTTCTCACTGAGGTCGCCCAATGGACTTCCGTCAGCGAGTTATCCCTCCGTTCTTCTTCCCAGGACACCGCGCAGAGAAGATCGTCGGTGGGGATCATCTTAGCCACTGGGAAGCGGTCCTCCAACTGCAAGGGTGGAAGGTGGATAGTTAGACAGATGGCGATGTTGGAGTTTGTCAACCCCGTCAGGAGCGTGGGAGTCACGAAAACACCCCTTGCCACAGCCGAGAGATGAGAGACTATTAGATAGATAGTGTTTGAATCTACTTCGGTAGACGGTGTGACTTTAATTATCTGTTCGCATTGATTTAGGACAGGTATCGGGTAAGTAACAATAAGGGTTATCCAATTTAAGGGAGTGCATTGATTTTGAATTTGGGAAGGGACGAGTTCTGCCGGAGGTTCCCCAGTTACGGGGTGAATGGGCGCGGTGTTTGGCGCAAGATGGAGCGTGGCTGAGGGGTTATTTGTGTCCTCGCGCCCCCCTGAGCGCTCTGTTCCCCGTTTCCCGAATGCTCACAAGAGCATTGACGTAGGTCGGGCAGGGAGCTAAAAGTGACTCTTCTTTTTATGCTGGGAGATTTTCTGGGGGGAAGGGGTTCACCATTTATGTTGGTCACCGACCTACAGGCCGATGACCAGTGAAAGCCCTTCCCACACCTCCGGCAGAGGGATTTGGGTACATTGGATAGGTTGGGTTCCGAATTAGTTTTGGGGCAGTGTTTTTTGAAATGTCCTTTTTGACCACAATTAAAACACGTTTGGGGCCCAGTGAAGGCGGCAGCCAATAGACGCGCTTTATGGGAGTTAGAGCCTATGTTTTTACAGGCTTCTATCATCTCAACTAGAGAAGGATCTTTTAACATCTTTAAAGCTTTTTGGCAATCTTCATTAGCTTTTTCAATAACCAATTTATTAAATAGAATTTCTTGACTTTCCTTTTGATTGACTTGTCTTTTAATTGCTTCTTTTAGCCTTGTTATAAAATCAATAAA
>NW_020909336.1:0-4700 GCF_003984885.1 Neopelma chrysocephalum | reverse complement strand
CAGGGCCCAAAAGAACCTTTCATAGATTTTATTACAAGATTAAAGGAAGCAATTAAAAGACAAGTCAATCAAAAGGAAAGTCAAGAGATTCTATTTAATAAATTGGTTGTCGAAAAAGCAAACGAAGATTGCCAAAAAGCTTTAAAAATGCTAAAAAATCCCTCTCTGGTTGAGATGATCGAAGCCTGCAAGAACATTGGCTCGAACTCACATAAAGCGCGTCTATTGGCTGCCGCCTTCACTGGGCCCCAAACGTGTTTTAATTGTGGTCAAAAAGGACATTTTAAGAAACATTGCCCAAAAACTGCTTCGGAACCTAATTTATCTAATGTACCCAAATCCCTCTGCCGGAGGTGCGGGAAGGGCTTTCACTGGTCATCGGCCTGTAGGTCGGTGACCAACATAAACGGTGAACCCCTTCCCCCCAGAAAATCTCCCAACATTAAAAGGAAAGTCACCTTCAGCTCCCTGCCCGATCTACGTCAATGCTCTTGTGAGCACTCGGGAAACGGGGAGCAGAGCGCTCAGGGGGGCGCGAGGACACAAATAACCCCTCCACCACGCTCCATCTTGCGCCAAACACCGCGCCCATTCACCCCATAACTGGGAAACCTCCGGCAGAACATAACCCTTCCCAAAATCAATGTACTCCCTTGAATTGGATAATCCTCACAGTTACACACCCATTACCCTTATTAAATCAATGTGAACAGATAATCAAAGTTACACCATCTACGGAAATAGACACAAATACCATATATTTGATAGTCTCTCATCTTTCGGCTGTGGCAAGGGGAATTTTTGTGGCTCCCACACTCCTGACAGGGTTGACGAACTCCAACATCGCCATCTGTCTAACTGTCCACCTTCCTCCCTTACAGCTGGAGGACCGCTTCCCGGTGGCCAAAATGATCCCCACTGACGATCTCCTCTGTGCGGTGTCATGGGAAGAGGAACGAGGAAAAGACTCACTGATGGAGGTCCATTGGGCAACCTCAGTGAGGACCTCCCGACCCCTACTAACGTGTCACGTTCTCTTCCCCTTGTCTAGACACCCACAGAGGGTGACGGTGGAGGGTCTTTTGGACACGGGAGCGGACGTGACCATCATCGCCTCCAGGGACTGGCCACATAGTTGGCCAGCCCACACGACAGACACAAGGGTCAGCGGTGTGGGAGGAGTCCAACACCCTGTCAGGAGCCGTGAAGTGGTAACAGTCTACGGGCCAGAGGGCAGATCTGCAACTCTACAACCGTATGTATTAAACATACCGGTCACACTATGGGGAAGAGACGCCATGGAACAGTGGCAACTAACACTCGGGACGGAAGAAAATTTTTAGGAGGGGTCACTGAACAATTGCAGCTGCCCAAACTAACCTGGAAAACAGAAACACCAGTTTGGGTAGATCAGTGGCCCCTTCCCAGACAAAAGCTGCAAATTTTAAATGACCTAGTTAATCAAGAATTGGCTAGAGGACACTTGGAGCCTTCCACCAGTCCCTGGAACACTCCAGTGTTCGTCATCAAAAAATCCTCAGGTGCCTGGAGATTTCTCCAGGACCTGCGCAAAGTAAATGAAGTCCTCGAGCCAATGGGAGCCCTCCAGCAGGGAATGCCTTCTCCATCCATGCTCCCTGCTGAATGGCCCCTAGTGGTAATCGACATTAAGGACTGCTTTTTCCATATATATTTGAATCCGGCTGATTCGGCGAAATTTGCGTTTTCAGTCCCTGCCATCAACGTTTGTGAACCCCATCGCAGGTTCCAGTGGAAAGTGCTTCCACAGGGGATGAAAAATTCTCCAACACTTTGTCAGATGTTTGTGGCAAAGGTGTTGGAACCAATTAGAAAGAAATTCCCGCAATCAATCATCTTCCATTATATGGATGATGTATTGATTTGCGCCAAAACTAAATTGTCGGTCAGACAAACTTTAGACGCTACAATTTTGGCCCTAAATTCAAATGGATTGGAAATATCCCCTGAAAAAATACAGAGGGAAGCACCTTGGAGGTATCTCGGACTCCAAATTAATACAAAAGCCATAAAACCACAATCAGTGGAAATTGACAAAAAAGTCCGAACTTTGAACGACCTCCAAAAGCTGCTGGGAGCGATCAATTGGATCCGACCTGTGCTGGGGATCACAACCGGTGATCTGCACCCACTGTTCGAACTTCTAAAAGGAGATGCAGATCTGTCCTCCCCCAGATTTTTAACACCTGACGCCAAGAAAGCCCTTACCACGGTCGAAACAAAGATTTCCGAGAGACAAACCAATCGTAGGATGGAGGGACTGCCATCCTCATTAATCATTATCAGAGAAAAACGTCAACCGATAGCTATACTAGGACAATTCACCACTGATAAAAAAGACTTCTGTCTGTGGGAGTGGTTGTTCCTCCCCCACCAATTTTCCAAAACAATCGTAACCATTGCAGAGATGATTGGCAAACTAATATTCAAAGGCCGCACCAGATGTTTAGAACTCAGTGGAGAGGAACCAAATTACATCTACCTCCCATTGACTTCTGAACATCTGGAACAACTGCTGCAAAATTCTACAGACTTCCAAATCGCCATCGGGGGTTACCCGGGAGAAGTCAAATTTCATCTCCCGGCGTGCCCGTTTTTGCAAAGACTAATCCCAATTCCATTAAAACTCAAAATTATGCAATCAGACCTACCAATTAAAAATGCAAAAACCATTTTTACCGATGGCTCAGGGAGAACTGGAAATGCAGTAATTGTCTGGAAACAAAAAAATAATTGGCACCAAGATATTCACAAAGTACAAGGTTCTCCACAAATCGTGGAATTGTCAGCAGTTGTTCGCGCCTTCCAAATTTTTGATAAAGAACCTATTAATATCGTTTCGGATTCGGCATACGTTGTGGGCATTGTCAAAAGGATTGAAAATTCGTATCTAAAAGAAGTATCTAATGAAAAATTATCTAATTTGTTAAAAAAATTGTTGTTTCTAATTGATATTAGGGAATTCAGATATTATATTGTCCACACGAGGTCCCACACTACTCTACCAGGTCCTGTGGCTGAAGGAAACCAGATCGCCGACCATCTGGCAGGTATGGTGGTTACCCCAAATTTGTACCAACAAGCGAAAATTTCGCATGAATTTTTTCACCAAAATGCGCGATCGCTAAAAAAACAATTCGGCCTCAAATTAACTCAAGCAAAAGAAATTTTAAAAGCTTGTCCCGATTGCCAAAAAATTGCCCCACTGGTTCCAGAGGGGACAAATCCCAGGGGGCTGTCAGCACTAGAAATTTGGCAATCTGATGTTACGCACGTACCAGAATTTGGCAAATTAAAGTATGTCCATGTGTCTGTGGACACATTTTCAAAAATGATTGTAGCCACCGCGCATTCTGGGGAAAAAAGCAGAGATGTCAAGAAACATTTCTTGTCTGCTTTTGCTAGGATGGGAGTCCCCAAACAAATTAAAACTGATAATGGACCATCTTATGTATCAGCAGACACGAAAAAGTTTTTTGATGATTGGGGAATTCACCATACCACTGGAATTCCTCACAACCCCACAGGACAAGGTATAGTAGAGCGAGCCCACCAAAACATCAAAAATTTACTCAACAAACAAAAGAGGGGGAGTATTGGCCTAACTCCCCAAGAAAGATTGGAAAAGGTTATGTATGTATTAAATTTTTTAAATTTAGCAGAGGAACAAGAAACTCACACAGACAGAAGTCCCATAGATAAACACTTTAAATCAGAAGATGTAATAAACAAGCAAAAGGCAAAAATCATGTACAAAGATGCAATAACAGAATCATGGACGGGCCCTTTCCCCCTGATCACATGGGGGAAAGGGTACGCATGTATTGCAGGACCAACAGGACCAAAGTGGGTCCCAACCCGAAGGATAAAGATACATCACGGACAAGACACAGCATGCGAACCATCTACCTCTCCACTCTCTTCACCATCGCCTTAAGTTTCATCGACACCTCCACATCATTCCCTCTGAAGAACTGGATGAACCAACCCAATGAAAATCTATGGGTAACGTTGGCAAAAGCTACGGGAACGGACACTCTGTGTCTGGCCCAGTCGGGCGCTGGCAACCCTTTTCAGACCTGTCTCGTAGGTGTCCCCATTTCTTCTACTAACGACTGGAATGCATTTTTACCACTTACCCGAATTACAGACCCTCTTCCTTTCACTTCTGCTACCCTTGCTCAGGCTGTCTCTCGCACCCATCTTTCTTTTGACCCTCCCCAAGAAATCGATCTTTTTGGTTCGGTCCCTACTAACACCTGCATCATGTTTCACCGCTACACAGAACCCAAATTATTCACTCCATTTAATGTCTCTGCTAATAAGCCCATTTACCGCGAGCTTCCTTCCTCGTGGTGTAACCACTCCGTCATCACAGCGGTAACCACCGAGACCATCCCGAGGTGGAGAAAACTCCCCCAAGGGTTTTTCCTCCTGTGCGGGGACCGGGCTTGGCAGGGAATCCCTGCATACCCAGAAGGCGGACCTTGCACAGTAGGAAAACTTGCCCTTTTTAATCCAGCTAAATTTCAACTCCCAGACTCCTCCCCGCAAGATCAGACTCCAAATTCTCCTTCGTCGACAATTAGCAGAACCAAAAGAACATTTGTCCTATATGAACGCCCAGTCCTCCCAAAACCTCGTCCTACACCTCCCAAACC
>NW_020909335.1:0-1125 GCF_003984885.1 Neopelma chrysocephalum | reverse complement strand
CAGGACTGTGCTCAGAGAGCACTCAGGCCTTACAGCGAGAAAGGGGCACAGGAGGACAGTGTGGAAGTGGCAAGAGAGCAGCTCTGGAAAGACCAAGCACTGCTGCTCCCTGGCAGTGCTGCTGGGCTGGGATTATTGTCCCCTTCCCGTTTGCAAATACACCCTGTCCTGCAGTGTGCTGTCCTTTAGGAACATCTGAGAAGAAGGGTCTTGGACAAAGAAGGCACTGCAGGGTCCTTTATTTTGTTTAAATACTCAGAGAGCACAATTCATCATTTATACAGTCTCAGTGTCAAAATCAAAAGGTGGACACTAAATTAGAAGGCAGATGCAAAATATTATTTCATTACCCAGAAAAGTATTGCAAGAAGAACCCGATGACCTCCATGAACAACCTGAGCAGGAAGGCTGGGCCATTAAAGAGTCCCATTCTGAATGCCAGAAAACAGGGACTTTATTGCTCCTGAAAAGCATCCAGTCATCATTTTCCTCAGGGCATCCTTGAGCTACTGGTTCCTGAGGCTGTAGATGAAGGGGTTCAGTGCTGGAGGCACCACCGAGTATAGAACTGATAGTGCCAGATCCAGGGATGGGGAGGAGATGAAGGGGGGCTTCAGGTAGGCAAATGTGCCAGTGCTGATAAACAGGGAGACCACGGCCAGGTGAGGGAGGCATGTGGAAAAGGCTTTGTGCTGTCCCTGCTCAGAGGGGATGCTCAGCACAGCCCTGAAGATCTGCACATAGGAGAAAACAATGAAAACAAAACAACCAAACGATAAACTGGCAGTAACAATAAGCCAAATTTTCCTGATGTTGGAGTGTGAGCAGGAGAGCTTGAGGATGTGTGGGATTTCACAGAAGAACTGGCCCGGGGCATTGCCCTGGCACAGGGGCAGGGAAAATGTATTGGCTGTGTGCAACAGAGCATTGAGAAATCCAGTGGCCCAGGCAGCTGCTGCCATGTGGGCACAAGCTCTGCTGCCCAGGAGGGTCCCGTAGTGCAGGGGTTTGCAGATGGCAACGTAGCGGTCGTAGCACATGATGGTGAGGAGGGAAAACTCAGCTAAGATGAAGAAGGCAAAGAAAAAGAGCTGTGCAGCACATCCCATGTAGGAGATGGTTGTG
>NW_020909334.1:0-1393 GCF_003984885.1 Neopelma chrysocephalum | reverse complement strand
GAGTAGTGTGGGATCTTGTATGTACGATGTAATATCTGAACTCTCGTTTTTCTATTAGAAATAATAATTTTTCTAACAGATTAGACAATTTTTTATTGGATACTTCTTTCAAATAAGAATTTTCGATCCGTTTGACGATGCCCACAACATATGCCGAATCTGAAACGATGTTGATAGGTTCTTTTTCGAAAATTTGGAAGGCGCGAACAACTGCTGATAATTCTACAATTTGTGGAGAACCTTGTACTTTATGAATGTCTTGTTGCCAATTATTCTTTTGTCTCCAAACAATCACTGCATTTCCGGTTCTCCCTGAGCCATCGGTAAAAATGGTTTTTGCATTTTTAATTGGTAGGTCTGATTGCATAACTTTTAGTTTTAATGGAATTGGAATTAGTCTTTGCAAAAACGGGCACGCCGGGAGGTGAAATTTGACTTCTCCTGGGTAACCCCCGACGGCAATTTGAAAATCTGTGGAATTCTGCAGCAGTTGTTCCAGATGTTCAGAAGTTAATGGGAGGTAGATGTAATTTGGTTCTTCTCCACTAAGTTCTAAACACCTGGTGCGGCCTTTAAAGATTAATTTGCTAATCATTTCTGCCAATGTTATGATTGTTTTTGAGAATTGGTGAGGGAGGAACAACCACTCCCACAGACAGAAGTCTTTTCCATCAGTTGTGAATTGTCCCAAAATTGCTAATGGTTGGTGTCTTTCTCTGATAATTACTAGTGAGGATGGCAGTCCCTCCATCCTTCTGTTAGATTGTCTCTCGGATATTTTTGTCTCGACTGTGGTAAGGGCTCTCTTAGCGTCAGATGTTAAGAATCTGGGGGAGGACAGATCTGCATCTCCTTTGAGAAGCTCGAACAGTGGGTGCAGATCACCGGTTGTGATCCCTAGCACAGGTCGGATCCAATTGATTGCTCCTAGCAGCTTTTGGAGGTCATTTAAAGTTCGGACTTTTTTGTCAATTTCTACTGATTGTGGTTTTATAGTTTTTGTATTAATTTGGAGTCCGAGGTACCTCCAAGGTGCTTCCCTCTGTATCTTTTCAGGGGATATTTCCAATCCATTTGAATTTAGAGCCGAAATTGTGGCGTCCAATGTTTGTCTGACAGATAATTTGGTTTTTGCGCAAATCAACACATCATCCATGTAATGGAAGATGATTGATTGCGGGAATTTTTTCCTGATTGGTTCCAACACTTTTGCCACAAACATTTGACAAAGTGTTGGAGAATTTTTCATTCCCTGTGGAAGCACCTTCCACTGGAACCTGCGATGGGGTTCACAAACGTTGATGGCAGGGACTGAAAATGCAAATTTCGCCGAATCAGCCGGATTTAAGTATATATGGAAAAAACAGTCCTTTATGTCAATCACCACTAGGGG
>NW_020909333.1:0-304 GCF_003984885.1 Neopelma chrysocephalum | reverse complement strand
AGGGGCAGGGAAAATGTACTGGCTGTGTGCAGCAGAGCATCGAGAAACCCAGCAGCCCAGGCAGCTGCTGCCATGTGGGCACAAGCTCTGCTGCCCAGGAGGGTCCCGTAGTGCAGGGGTTTGCAGATGGCAACGTAGCGGTCGTAGCACATGATGGTGAGGAGGGAAAACTCTGTTCCAAGAAAGAAGACAAGCAGAAAGGCCTGTGTAACACATCCCACGTAGGAGATGGTTGTGGTGCCCCAGAGGGAATTGTGCATGGCTTTGGGGACAGTGGTGCAGATGCAGCCCAGGTCTGTGAGGG
>NW_020909332.1:0-6612 GCF_003984885.1 Neopelma chrysocephalum | reverse complement strand
GGCTGTCCTACGGTGTCCATGCCCTGCCCCTTTCCCTGCAGGCTGTCATCATCCCCCCGGCTGCCCCACCTGGCTGGCACCTTCCTGCACTGACATCTCTGCGTCCTCCCTGGCTCTTCCTGCACACACAAAGCCTTGGGATCATCCAGACTCCTTCAGGGTGATGTGTTGCAGCACATCACTGCCCTTGGAGTGAAGTTCTTTCTCCTTGTGCCAGCCTGGACCTCCCCAGCTGCACTTGGCATTAATTCTTTCTTTCCCGTGCTCTTTTCTGCTATGACAAACGCATCCACCCTCTCTGAAGCGACTCTTCAAGCACTCCCAGGGTTCTTCTCTGCTGTCCTCTGTCTGCACACCACTGAACCCATGACTCCTTTGCCCCTGTAGAGTGATCATATGTTTGAGACCTCCAAAGCCCTTCCTGGGACATCTCTGAGCACTCTCCAAGGTGTCTGCAGATGAAAACATGGTCTAAGATAGTCACAGGGATACATTTTACCAAGGCCTGTAGTGGCAGAACATGGGGTAATGGCTTTGAACTGAAATAGGGGAGCTTTATATTGGATAAAATGAAGAAATACTTACCAATGGGGCTGGCAAGAACTGCAACAGAAGAGGATGTCCCATCCCTGGATTTGACCAAGCTCAGGAACTTTGAGCAGCCTGAATTAGTGAAGATGTCACTCTCTGTGTCCAGGGACTTGGACCACATGAGTTTTTATGTCCCTTCCAGTCAAACCATTGTTTAGTTTCAGTAGCAATTATTGCTGCTTTTGAACTGAAAGGACAGAAGAAAACACCAAAACATACATGAACACATGCAATGAACAAACCTACTACAAGCCTTCTAGAAAGAGGAAGAAGGAAACATTGGGCAAGGAAAATTTGTCACCCTTGGAAAAAAAGGCTCAGTAAGACAAAGGCAAGTTTCTTACCAAATTTATTGAAAGAATGAGAAAGTAATGAATTACCCAGGCAACATCTGCGATTAAAATTGCAAAATACAGGGCTTCCTTGGTGTAATTATTTTGTATGCCCTGCTTATTCCTACTCAATACTACAGTGCTAGATTCCTTTAATCAATTAAACAGGTACATTCATGATGCAGAACAAATTAAGTGGAACAACTTTGGACAGGATTTGCGTGTTGATTTGTCTTGCCTCCAGCCTGCAGTGTTCTAATGCAAGTGTGCCATCAAGCGGTACAACAAGAAAAAACTTGGCAAAGAACCGATCCTCTAGTTTAAGCCTATTAAATACAGGAAACCGAGTGTCCCCTGAAATGCCAGTTCTGTATCCGAAAATAACAAGTGACAAATATTGATATCCCACCATGAAACTAGGTGGGAAAGAGCTCTGTGTCTGGGGTTACCGAGCACGTAGCTGCAAGGGCAAATATCTATGAATTCAACAGCCCTTGAGGCTCTTGTAACAGGCTTATATAAAAGACTAACCTTTCTAAAGTCTGCCAAAGGCCCTAATTACCACACAATGTGGTGTATGTTCTGCATAACAGAATAAAGCAGCCCTTGAATGACCCTTCTGAGGAATTGCTAAGCGGCATGACTTGTTCAGACAGATTATGCTGATTTCAATGCAGCTCAATTCAGCCCAGAAGGGAAACTGTCACTGTCATCTGGGTCCTGCTGGTATTGCCTGGCTGGTGAAAGACCTGTACACCTATGTGGTGACACCAGGAGATCCTCCATCCTCCTCCTTGCATTGCTTCCAGCCATAATGGAGTTGATGAATTTGGCTCAGAAATGTCTGACTGGAGTCAAGGATATGAAGGGATTAATTTACGTACATGAAGAATCCTTGCTGGGGATTTCTCAGGGATCTACACCCCTTCCACCACCAAACTACCTCAGTATCTCAAACCTGAATGCTATGATACTATGAGGAAATGTTTTACTGTTTTGTTTTTTGGCGGTTTTTTACATCCTGGTAACTTGAGCACATACAAGAAAAATGCCTTCAAGAGCTGCTAAGGTGCCTGCACTCAGTAAAATCACTAGAAGTTAACTGCCCCTAAACACCTTTACAAATATGGTATCAGGTGATACGTCTCTGAGCCTACAAGTGCATACATTGTACAAACCCCCTGTTTCCTTGTCCTTGTCCTTAAGTGTAGTGGGTGGTAAGACTAAGAGCATCTCAAAGCGGATCTGCTAGTTTTCAGACTAGCCTGGCATATATTTGCTTTTACCTCATATGTATCTCTCACTTACGAGTTACCATTGAGTTTCCATTCTGGTGGACCTGAGCAGCAGATATTATCCTATGAAGATTTTTTCCCCTGAGTATCACCTGATGCCAAACACATCTCAATGCTGCCTCCTTCCTTTGATGAAAAAAGGTAATGCAGTTTTGTTAGTGCCACTCTGTAAGACAGTGTGTGGTAAGAAATAACTGAAAGATTGTTTGGAGAGCATCAGTAATTTGTGGTTAGCAACATAGGTATATTTGAATCAGGACCACAACTGGTAATTTCCTAAAAACAAATAAAACAAACCTTTCCAAGTCAGCTTGTTCTCGCTATGAAAAGCACTAGGAAAAAATCCAGCTTTCCTCTTTTTCACTAACTGTGAAAACTTACACTCAGTACAGTTACCCATGGTCAGCTGATCTGGGATATCTGTCCATATTTCTGTTCTCACCCACAGCCCACCTTTCCTGGAAAAAAAAGTCAGAGGAGCTTAAAGGGGGCTATTTTATCTCCGATGCTGAAATACCCAGGTGGTCCATACTCTTTGTCATCAATAAAACATATTTCATATTGGCAGACTTTCTAAGCTACCAAGGAAGTGTGAGTGGCAGGGTAAAGTTCATCAGGAGACAATGACAAAGAATGAAAGGTGATTTATTAGGAGATGTATACCCAATTACCTGGGAAAGCAAGGAAAGGAGCACTCTGCTCACTAAAAATAAATACACATTTGAAAGTGTTCATTATAAAAATTGCAGATATTTTCTCCTCAATTCAAGTGCTGTTGCAAAAGTAAATCTGCCAGATGTATGAAGATGACTAAGACACAGGAGGCTTGGAAAGTAGCATGTGAGAAGCAGAGGTTCTGCTTTAAAGTGATTAAAGGAAGTGAATATCAGAACTTCTCAAACTCTTCCAAGGTGCTACTTTCCCCCCTACTATGGCAAGCAGTCCTGTCCTGTCATGCTCGAGTGACTGCAATGCTGGTACGTGGAAAGGACAATTTACCCTCTGTTCTTCAGACCTTCTATTTTAGGGCACTGGTTTTAGTCTTTCCTCCTTGAAAAACAAAACTTAAATGAGCTTTTCTGCTCCCCATAGTCAGTTCTTTACAGCTATACTGCCCTGGGCTCTCACTTTTGGTTGAAGTTGATCTGAAGTTTGCTGCTGACAAATCTGCATCAAATAAGGATCACTAAAGCTGAAGGAAGTGCTAGAGGCACCATCACATATTTACTAGCTATATTTGCCATCAGCACTCCAATACATAGAAAGCAATAATATGTTATTAAACAAAGAAACCTTCAAGCATCTCTGTTTATGCATGCAAACCTTTCCCAGGGAAAGCGGGCCACATTCAGTGAGACCAATGGTCTCTATTGGAATAGACTGAGCTACTCTGCAAAGGTTCAGAGGATCAGAGCTAAAGGTGTTAGAAATCTTAATGGCAGAGATGTATCTCACAGCAGTAAGATAGAAGCTGCCAACATCTCCTCACTGTCTTAAAAATGAAGTTGACTTAGACAACAATTGAATTTACCTTTTCCTTTTATCTACTCTTCACTCTGCAACTTGGAAAGCTTCTCAAATTTTCAAATTGATTTTCTCATAATTAATTTGACAATTAACTGTAACTTAGTAAGTATTTAGCAAGTATGCTCATTACGCAAATACCTACAGATCTCAAATATATCCACACTCAAGGAATTTCATTAGAAGGAATTGCTGTGGATATTTCAGAATTGTTCTTCACTTGCACCAAGATTTGAAAAGCAAATCTTAGGATTACATTTCCTTTCACAGACCTCCTAGGTTTTTGAAAGATGTTGTAAAATAAAATTACTCATTGATTGGAAACTCTAAAGCCCTCAAAGACCTTTTAAAGAAAAAGGGAAAACCTTTTGAAATGTATAGGACACTTCCAGGCTGATCCTGCACGTCCCTTGATGTCCGTATCACTCTTCAGCTTAAGGAAGCTGCAGGGAACATCACAGCCAGCAATGCAAACTGCCTTTGGCACGATTGTTCAGTGCCACTAAAGGTGCAACCCTAAGTCTCAATATCTCCGTTCTCCAACCCTTTTCCTCCCTTTAAACTATGGCACTAGTTCAGTTATCAGCATGTGCTTAGAGTCCTAACACAGCACAGGAGAGGGAACTGAGGCTGTGGACCACTGCCAGCAAAAAAAGGACAAGAAGAGCTCAGGATCACCACTGACTCCACTTCTCTGTCATCACAGGCCACTATCCAATAGCCTAATTAATGCCAAAAGCTCTACAGAACATCCCTTTCATGTATGTAAAACCATGCCCATGAGCCATAAAACATCCCATAACTTAACTGTGTGCATTCCTCAAGCCTCTGTAAGCACCCAGGCATATTTCAGGCTCCTTGTATTTTGTTTGGTTACACTGATGCTTCGGCTGATGTGTTGTACCATGTCCTTTTGGACTGAATTAATGGCAATAGCTAATGTTCGGAAAGAGCAAGTACAAAAGGAGGGCAATTTTACTGTTAATGACCTTGACCTTGATACTTCTTGTTCCCTTGATTCATTCTTTTGCCTTCCCTCTTCATTCTTATATCTACTGATCCACAGTGCACTAAGGTTTCAGATAGAGAACCAAGGAACCATAAAGGTCAGTTCTTGCCACTTTGCTTCATTTGAGTGTCCCTCCTATAGCTATAATTACTGACATCTTTTGAAGTAGGGTCAGTTCTGTCCTTCTACCTTTTTTTTTTGGCTGCTGTTGCTGTTTTCATCTCTATCATGAACCATTCAGAGGAAGGTGAAAACACTGAAATGGAAAGACTTTGAAGGTCTATGTCAGTTTCTGTGATTGGTTATTTTTATTTTTATGGCTGCTTGAGAGGCAAAGCATTGGAAATACTTGGCCTGCACTTCTTTGTCAGAACCATTAAAATATCCAGGATCCTGACCCGTTGGAAAGCTCAGAAGGCCATTTTCTGGTTGGAAAATGAAGTTGCATCCACATTTTTTTCAAGAACAGGAATTCTCCCTGAAGTTTGATGTCAAACTTCCTTCCCTTGTACCCACCCCCTCCAAAGGTACACTTCTTCCTCCCATGCCTTCCTTTCAGCATTGCTCAGTTCTTTGGCTCACTAGTGAGAAGAAAAATAGCTAAGGCAGCTTGGCCAGGGAGAAGTGGTGCCCACCAGCAGAAAGTCATGGCCTCTCTGATGCTATCATGACTGGTGAAGCTGCGCAGACAGAGCTCCAGTGGGATAATGCTGCCACCAGGTGTCAGCTGCAGCCTGTGCCGTGCTCTTAGGCTCGGCACCACTCTTAGGTAGCAGTGAGCAAAGCTGTGGGAGGTGTGCCCAGAGTCTCCTCCCCTTAGTGACAGAGCTGAATGAGGCGAGTAGATTGGGAAGTATCTGGGAGTCCAATGGACAGATAGACTTCTGGAATCACACCTACCTTCCCTGAGACAATCCCGGCAGGCAGACAGGACACATGGTACGCAGGATGTGCTATCTTTTCTCCACCTGGCAGAACACAGTCACTCAATGGAAAGGTGGCAATGGTGACAAGTTCCTGCCTGGCACAGATGGTTCATTTCCTCTGTGACTGCCCTCCCCAGGTGCCCATGGATAATAGGTATGAGGCTCTGCAAGTGCAACAGAAGAAGGTGGGGATGTCTGCTGGAAATGCAGTAGAGTGGAGAGAAAACAGTCCTGGGGGTTCCTGGAGTGTGTGGCAGGTAACTTCCTGACAGAGTTGGTGAGTGAGCTAAGTAGGGAAGAAACCCAGTGGACCTGTTGTTTGTGAACAGAGAGGACTGGTGGCTGCTGTGATGGTTGGAGGCCATCGGGCTCAGCCATCATGAAATCATCATTTTGGATTCTCAGAGAAGGAAGGATTGGGAGCAGCAGAACTCTGGGCTCTGAACTTTGAGAGTTCTGGGGCTTTTTCATTCCAGCTGGAAGTCCTGAGTGGGTACACTTGTCTGCGGTGAGGATGATTCTACAGTCTGGTGCAATAGTAGAAAGTGGCACACTCCCTGTGAGTAAATTTTTTCTTTTTTAATTTATTTGGATTGAGTTTCAAGAACAGGCTGCCCAGGGCACTGGGAGGGTCGCCTTCCCTGCAGGCATTTAAAAGACATGTAGATGAGGCACTTGGGGATGTGGTTTAGTGGTGGGCTTGGCAGTGCCAGGTTAATGGTTGCACTCAAGGAACTTAGAAGTCTTTTCCAGCCTAAAGAACCCTATGAGTCCATGATTCTATCTGTCAGATAGAGCTAGTTCCACGGTAACAGCATTAGTTTTACCAAAAATTTCCTCTTGGTCAGCTCTTGGGGGCTAGGGCTTCGACTCCTTTAGCTCCTCGTGCTGATGTCCTAATGCTAACCAAGATGACTCAGAGAGAAGAATACAGT
>NW_020909331.1:0-355 GCF_003984885.1 Neopelma chrysocephalum | reverse complement strand
GTCTTCAATTCTTCTGTGGTTAATTAGACAGATCTCAGAAGTGCATTCAATGTAAATATATTGTATTACTAAAACCATGAGAAAAGATGTCTTTTTTGTGGCCTGTTTACTTTTTTCCTCTTTTCACATTGATATCAACAATCCCCAGTCAATTTTGGTCCCAAGTACTTGCTAATTCAGTCTGAATAGATAAGAAAATCAAGACCCTTTTATGTCTGACAATCCATCAGACTTTATCCCTATCCTCACCCCACCATTCCCTCCTCAAAACCCTGGAACTCAAAGCAGCCTTGGGCAAATCTGACCTTCCTCCACTCAAGGCTGGACCTGCAGGTTTCAGCTCCTTGGCACCAAC
>NW_020909330.1:0-479 GCF_003984885.1 Neopelma chrysocephalum | reverse complement strand
ACTGACGTCTCCCACCCCTTTCCCATCATTCCCCACTCCTCAGTCCCGTCTCGCCCCCGTCCACTTTTGGGGGTTCCACTCCCCTCCCACTGAATTTGGGATTCCCATCACCTCTTTTACGGGGTTTACGTGGGTCCTGGCACCTCTTGGGGTGTGCTGGGTGCACGATCCATCCTGGGGCCGGTTCTGCCACCCTCAAACTCTGCTCCCCCCGTGATTTCCCCCTAAGTCACCCCCAGCCCCTTCTCTCCAACAACCAGGACTGCAGAGCACTGAGAAGCTTTACTGGGAACACTGGGAACAGCTGGTTGGGGTGGGAAGAAAAGCAGGGAAGGGGGGGACAGGCGACCCCCCCAAATCAGCGCAGGGTTTGAGGGATCCAGGGTGGTTCTGAGGCCGCGGGAAGGGGCTGCGGCCGCCGGCGGCTCAGAAGCTCTGTGGGGAGAGAAAAGGGGGTGAGAGCAAAAGGGCTGGGGGGG
>NW_020909329.1:0-837 GCF_003984885.1 Neopelma chrysocephalum | reverse complement strand
CTGGGCAGTGAGAGCTGCCCCACAGCCCAGCCCTGTCAGCAGCTCTGACAGCAGGCTCTGCTCCCCTGGGCTCTGGTGGCTTCTGGGTCTTGCAGCCCAGTGCAACTTGTCCCTGCTCTGGAATCTGAGCCCAGGGCATCTCCCTCAGCCGCTCCCCTTCACTGTGGGCAGGGGGCCGCTGTTTCCAAAGCTCACCTTTCCTCCTTCCTCCCTGGAGAGCAGCGACATGCAGGACTTCTCCACCTGCCTCTTCAAAGACTACCTGGGCTCAGCAGTGCTGAGGAAGAAGAAACAGTTGAAGACGTCTCTGCCAAGTTGTCGTGGGTTGACTGGCCCTGTCCCCCTGGAACTGGAAAATGGGCACCTGAGGAACCGAAGCACAGAGCAACTGGATGAGACCTGCAGCGGTGAGTGGGGAACATGGGCTCGAGGGGATGTCTGGAGTTTCATCTCGGCTCTGTTTTTTTCTTACAACCCTTCAGCCCTTGAAGACAGACAGCAGTGAAGTCATCTCTTGCCTGGCAGAACAGACCATCTGCATCCTGGTAGCTTTAGGACCAACGCCAAGCCCTCGATTCAGGCCAGGAGCACTGTTCTTCTGACGCTGCCATCCACATCCACGAGGAGCTTCCAAAATTCCCAGCCTCCCAGGCACTGTGTGAGACACCTGAGCTGGTGAGCAGGGTGGTGTCAGGGACAGCCATGTTGGCATCCAGGGCTCTGGGGCTGTGGGTAAGGTGGTGGCTTGGCGTGGTCTGGGAGGCAGGTGTTGGGGAGACTGCTGCCAAGTGCCTTGATGCCATGTTGGGGCCTGGTGGCTGCCTGGGGAGCTTTCCA
>NW_020909328.1:0-335 GCF_003984885.1 Neopelma chrysocephalum | reverse complement strand
AGGATCCCAGTTGCCCTCAAGGTGGTCCCAGTTGCTCCCAGCCCCCCTTCCACCCCCAGATGGTTCCTTTCACTCTCAAGGACTCCCAGTCTGAGTCCAGTATGGCCCCAGTCACTCCCAGTCACTGCCTGGAGGATGCCATTTGCCCTCTGCATGGTCCCAGTTGCTCCCACTATGATCCCAGTATGAGTCCAGTCACCCTCAGTATGATCCCAGTAACTTCCAGACACTTCCAGTATGAATCCAGTTTGATCCCACTCATCCCCAGTATGGCTGCAGTCCCTCTCGCACACTCCCATTGTTATTGCAGTCAATCCCAGTATGACCCCAGTATG
>NW_020909327.1:0-308 GCF_003984885.1 Neopelma chrysocephalum | reverse complement strand
ACACGGTGTCACTGGTGCTGTGGTGTGCCCAGGACTGTGACATGTCCACAGAACCAGGGAGGGGGTCCTGGTGGCCAGACCCCTCACCTGGGGGCTCCCGTGGGGATGTGGTGGCACCGGGATCATAGTGGCACTGGGGCAATGGTGGCACCGGGGCCATGGTGGCACCGGGGCCGTGGTGGCACTGGGAGTGTGACACATCCACGGCAGTGGGAGGAGGATCCTGGGGGTGGGACCCTCACCAGGCATCGGGGGGGGGGGGGGGGGGGGGTTTCGGTGGTGGGCGTAGCATTATAACATGTCCACAG
>NW_020909326.1:0-1552 GCF_003984885.1 Neopelma chrysocephalum | reverse complement strand
GCCTGGAAAAACAGTTCCTTCTTCTGGAATGCTTCCCAGCCCTGGGGGCTGGCCAAGATACTCCTTATCAGTGCTGCTCAGGCCCACATGGTTTAGTCTCAGGACTAAGATATCCACCTGAACGCAGCCGTGGGTGGATCCAGGACTAAGCCCTGCCTGGTACAGCTGAAGGAATTCACAAGACTTAAACACTATTTGTTGAAATTAAAGATTTTCCCAACATTTCCCCCCTCCAAGACTTCTTGAAATTTTCAGCAAGTCTCACTGATGAGCTTTATAATAGTTTGGGTTACAAACATTAGTACAACAGTTCACAGAGATGCAGGAAAGACTATAATCACTGTCCTCACAGTCACTGGAATTCATTTCACCCATTAAGAGGGATCTGGAAACCAAGATGATCTTTCCCAACAACTCCCAAAATGCTCAGGAAGTATCATCCTTTTGTACTTCATGTAGGACTCTAACTTGTTCCCAAAAGGTCCAAATTAGTCCCTACAGTGCCTGAGCACCACTGATAAGGAGGAGTATCTTGCCCCATTCCTGGGCACTGTTACCCCCCTGCATCTCCTTCCCCAGCTCCGGGACCCCCCTGCACCCCCGTATCCAGCTCCACAACCCCTGCAATCCCTTTCCCAGTCCCTGCATCCCCCTGTGCAGGGGGGGCTGCAGGGGTTTGGGGGGTCTCACCAGGGCTTTGCCCCAGGACACCCTGCCTCGGGCTCTGGGGGTGGGGGGTGGCGGGTGCTCTCGAGCCCCTCCTTTTTTCCGCACCCCTTCCCCAACCACATTCTGGATCTGCCAGAGCGATGGGGGGGCCTCGCCGCAGCCCCCCCGCTGTCCCCGCTGTCCCCTCAGGGCCCTGACGGCCGCCCTGGCCCTGGCCCTCGGCCTGGCCGGGGAGTTGCCCCCACGGGCTCTTGGGGCGGGGCTGGAGGGGTCCCGCTGCCCCTCTGGTGTGTTCAAGCACCTGAGGAACAGGGAGCAAACCCCCAGATCGGGTTTCCCGGCTGCAAAGCTCGGCAGGGCTGCCCCACCAGGAGGAATTTGGGGCTCAGGGACAGGAACAAAACACGGCATCAATTAAACCTTATTAAACATTCAAGCATTTAGACAGGAAAAAAATCATCCTTCTGGGTCTTCCCTTTGCAAATACAGACAGAGGGTTCTCACCTGGAAAATATTTACCTGGGGAAGCACCAGCCTGGTAATAATTTTATTTACACTAGTGATGCCAACAACACCTGCTGGGCATTGATGGGGGGTTTATATAGTTTTAGTAATATAGAAACACTTTGCAGTTGCCAGTGACTCAACAGCAGCATCCACAGGTATTTTAGTCTCTGTCAGTTGATCCTTGGTCTGCTTTTTGATTTTTTCCTTATAAATATTCCACAAATCGCTCCTATGGAACCAGTTTTGCTTTGCTGAGGAGAGCTGTGACTGCTGGGGGCCTTGGGGGATTATGAGCCTTTTGTTTTTTTATTTGAGGAGCACAGGAGCACCCTGGCAAAGCCCCAGGACGGAGCAGGACCTGCCCAGGCCCCGGGAG
>NW_020909325.1:0-1671 GCF_003984885.1 Neopelma chrysocephalum | reverse complement strand
TTAAAATGCCTTTCTAAAGTTATGGCAAAGAATGATTTTAAGCTCCCATTTTGTCTAACACCTAAAGATTGGGACTTATTAGGCAGACAGATTTGGATGGCTGCAAATTCCAACGATGAAGCAGCAGTACATGCCAACATAGCTTGGACTCATATCTTAACAATTCTTGAAATGCAACAAAAAGATTCTGAGCCCCAACGAGAAAACAGCGCAGCTTCCCTCCGGGGTCTAGGAGAGGGTGGGAGACCGAACTCGCCGCGGGAAGCGGGGGAGGAAGGAAACAGAAATTCCGACCGGCAGCTCTGGGCAGGCGTCCCCCCTCAGCCCTCCCCATCGCGGTCAGCGCATGGCGGAGCCGCGGACTCGGTCCCTGATACAGCAGGAGGCTTTGGAACTGGCCAGCCTCAGCCCCCTGCGCAGATTGGAACCGGTGCGGCAGCCTCCCTCCTGAGCAGCATCGAAGCACCCCCGGCCCCGACCCGGGCTCTTCCGCCACGGCCGCCGGTGGAGCGAGGGGAGGAAAAGCCGCCCGCAGCCACCTCAGGCAGGATCCGTCCCCACACCCCCCCTCCTCTCCCCTCGAGACCGGGTGAGCCAGTCCCATCGTTCCCGACCCCGGGCTTTCCTCACCCGAATGATAACAACGCTTTGAGTATCCCTGCAGAGACACAGAACTTTATTTCATCGGCCCGGCAGCCCCCGACCGCCATCACCGCATGGGTCAAACAATACAGGCGGGGATCTTCCAGCCTCCACCCATGCCGGAGCAGCGGCCGGAATTTCCACGTTCCCTACGGATGCCGAGCGGGACGAGATGACGTCACCAAGCCCCCAGCCCTGCCTCTGCTCGGCAACACCGACAGACAAACCTCGGCTTGGCAGCTTTAACTCCCCTCAGCTACCTTCTGCAGCGTGCTGTGACATGCAAACACAACAACTTCAGAACACCTCCACGAACAAACATCAGACTTCTTACAGCGTACAACTGGCTGCAACTGACGCAGCAGAACCAGACTCATCAAACAACTTTAACGAATTTTCTCCCAATAATCCATTTTCAAATATGCCAAATAGTTTTAATAATTCTGTTTCTCCATTTAACCCTTTTCTTTCTTCCACAGGAACCAACCATACCAGTAATTACAATGGTATTAATAATATTGCTAGTCATGCTAATGGCTTAACTTTATTGCAGGCATATCCAGTATTCTACACCCCCAACAGACCCCCTGTATGGGACCCCTTAGCCATACCCATTATTAAGGATGCAAAAGAGGCAGTAACTACTTATGGTTTAAACTCAGCCTATGCGATGGGAATCCTAACATCGTTATTCGCAACTTTTATACTAACTCCAAATGATATAAAAGATATAATGAGAGCTTTGCTAAATAAGGTACAGGTATCATTGTTTTTAGATGAATGGCAAGCCTTAATTACAAAATATGCTCATGAAACTAGTTCTACTACACGTAGGCCCATACAAACCACAATACAAATGCTTTTTGGTGATGGTCCTTATTCTGCAAATACAGATCAGGCAAAAATTCCCAAACAAGACTTAATTGCTACTAGAAATATGGCATTCCAAGCTCTACAATCAGTAGCTGATGCCTCTCAAACTGCTCCACCTTTCCATAATATAATTCAGAAACCTGATGAATCCTTTAT
>NW_020909324.1:0-849 GCF_003984885.1 Neopelma chrysocephalum | reverse complement strand
TTGCATCCCAAGACTCTGTGTAAATCATTCCATTTCATAAAAAAAAAATATATTTTTCGTGACGTATGTAACAGTTGTTTGGATACGTCTGGAATAAAGACAAGTGCCACAAACATTCAAACACACAAAATACCTTTATTACAGTGAAAATAGTAATAATAATAATAAACTTAGCAAAAAGAATCAAAAGCTAAAAAAGATACAATATAACTACCTTATTGCGTGGCCTTAAAAAACAAATACTACAAATAGCATTTATAACACGATATTAACTAGTAAAAAGGGAGTTTAAAGGCATATCAAAAAGGGATCTTAACACAATATTATGGATAACTATTAACATGATATTGGTTAGTAAAAAGGGGAAATTAAAGGGAAAATACTATGAACAACTTATTTATGAAATATATTCAGTAGTAAAAGGGGAACTAAAGGGACACTAAAGGGATATTAAAAAGTTTGTTCTCTCGGTTGCTTCCTATCAATAAACTGTGCTTACCCACACAGACAGGCCAGGGCTGCCAGGATCTGCAGCAGCTGGTCGGTGCCCGTGCTTAGCGGGCGTCCCCACAGAGCAACAGTCTCGAGTGAAGGATCGCTCACCCCAGCAGTCCTGACACCCCATTTTAGCAGCTCTACATTACACCACGTAGGGCCAGGACACAGTATAAGGTGATGCCTGAGTGGCAGCCAAACCCCACCTGTTCATCACCTGAGAGCAACAGTCTGCACATGCCCTGCTGTAGGGCAAAGGGCGAGCGACCCCTGCCCACACAATCTTCCTCTCACCATCGTCTTTCTCACCCCTATGTATGACCTCTCCCATTGTGTTTCAAGGGTAGATGTATC
>NW_020909323.1:0-1334 GCF_003984885.1 Neopelma chrysocephalum | reverse complement strand
AATTTGGGGTGATTTAGAGCCAAATTTGGGTCAAAATAGGGATCAAAATTGGGCAATTTTGAGTCAAATTTGGGGCAAAAATGAGCGATTTTGAGTCAAATTTTGGGGCAATTTTCAGCCAAATTTGGGGCAAAATTGGGGCCAAAATTGGATAATTTTGAGTCAAATTTGGGGTGATTTTGAGCTGAATTTGGGTTGAAATTGAGGCCAAAATTGGGTGATTTTGAGTCAAATTTTGGGGCGATTTTCAGCCAAATTTGGGTTGAAATTGAGGCAAAAAATGAACGATTTTGAGTCAAATTTTCGGGCGATTTTCAGCCAAATTTTGGGCAATTTTGAGCTGAATTTGGGGCGATTTTGAGCCGAATTTGGGGCAAAATTGGGGCAAATTTGGGTCGAATTTTTTGGGGGGAATTCCCGCCCTTTGGCGCCCCCTGCTGGTTGAAACCCAGATTTTTCCCTAAAATCCCCCATTTTAAGTCATTTTTTGGGACCCTTTCGCAGCTTTTTTGGGGCCGTTCGGGTGTTTTTCAGGACGAGGAATTTCCGGGAATTCTTAAGGAATCCCAAATTCCCGCCCTTTGGCGCCCCCTGCTGCTTCCAACCCCGTTTTGGGGCCAAAAAAATCCCGTTTTAAGTCGTTTTTTCGCGGCGATTTTTCCGGATGGGATTTTTTTTTTTTCCTGAGACAATTTTTCCTGGAATTTTTTTGGGATCTACCTGCCCGTAATTCCAGGAGCGCTCGGCGATCTGGTCCTCGGTGCCGTAGAAGATCCTCCCGGTCTCGTTGAGGACGTACTCGTTGAGGTCGCTCGTTTTTTCCATGTACACGGAATCCTCTGGAAAAGAGCCCAAAATTCCCCCAAAATTGCAACGTTTTATCCCCCAAAATTCCGAAATTTTACCCCCAAAAATCGCGAAATTTTACCCCGAAAAATCGCAAAATTTTGCCCCAAAATTGCAATATTTTACCCCAAAAAATACTGAAATTTTACCCCCAAAATTGGAAAATGTTACCCCAAAATTGCAAAAATATTACCCCCAAAAATAGTGAAATTTTACCCCCAAAATTGCAAAATTTTACCACAAAAATTGCAAAAATTTTCCCCGTTTTTCCCCCAAATTTTCCCATTTTTTCCCCCAAAATCCCCATTTTTCCCCCAAATTTTCCCCCAAATCCCCCATTTTCCCTCCCAAATTTTCCCCTTTTTTCCCCCAAAATTCAATTTTTGCCCCATTTTTCCCCCCATTTTTCCCCCCAAATTGTCCCAAAATCCCCATGTTCACCCCCAAATTTTCCCCTAAATTTCCCCCAAAAATCCCATTTTTCCCCC
>NW_020909322.1:0-343 GCF_003984885.1 Neopelma chrysocephalum | reverse complement strand
CCCGCCCCCGCCCCGCCCTCCCCGTTGCCGCCGCCGCCGCCGCCGCCGCCCTTTGTCCGTGCCCGGTGCCCGCCATGGCGCTGCCGTGATGCGCCGCGGGGCCGCTCCGGGCGCGGCGGGGCCGGCGGACACCGGGAGCCCCATGCGGGGGCCGCCGCCATGGGGCAGGTCCTGGGCTTCGCCCACTGCAGTACGGACCGGGAACGGGAACCGGGAACCGGGAACGGCGACGGGAACCGGGAGGGGCGGCGGCACCGGGAGCCGGGGATGGGAACGGGGAGGGGCCGCGGGGATCGGGGAACCGGGAGGTACCGGGGATGAGGGGACCGGGAGCAGGCACCGG
>NW_020909321.1:0-972 GCF_003984885.1 Neopelma chrysocephalum | reverse complement strand
AGAGATGTTGAACGAGCTCACTAAAACAATCAGGAATCTCCTGGAAGGATCCAACCCACGTTTCAGCCTGGACGCCTGCCTGGACAAAGCTCGCCAGCACGGATTCTTAGTGGACGAAGATCGACCCGAGTGTGTGGCAGCCAAAGCAAAGGCAAAGGAGCTGGTGACCCTTCTGAAGAAGGAGAAGCTGTCTGAGATCAAATCCCAGCTCCTGCCCCTTCAAGGAAAACTGTGGCACCAGTGGTGCAAAAAGGACAAAGAACTCACTCGCTTGCAGGAGAAGGGGAACAGGAGCATCGAGCGCCATAGGAGTCAAATTGAATCTGATAAGGCAGCAATAAGAAGAAAGCAACAAGAGCGAGCTTCCCCGCTCAACCAGCTGATGAAACCATTCCTTGGCTTTCTCCAGTCACAGCCAGCAGATACCAAGAAATACTTCCTGCAGTGGATGAAGGTCTTTATGGATGACCTGTCCTCCGGTCGCCTTGAGGAACTGAGGAGAGACTATCACAAGTTATGGTCTGAAATCCTGGAAAAAAAGAAAAGCAAGGGAAAAACCAATCCAAACCCTGAGTTGCTGAGTAGGTTGGAGGCCCTCTCTGATGAAATCAACGATTCATCTGTTGGCCTGGAGCATCTGTTGAGAGAGGTAGGGCAGATCTATGAAGCTCTGCACTTAAGGAACTCAAAGAATGAAAATGTTGTCAAACTGTCCCAAATGGCAGCAGAGCTGATGGTTTCGGGGTATCCTGTGGAGCTGATGGATGGGGATGCTTCTTACCTGCCCCTGCGCTGGGTGGGAGCAATCTTTGACAGCCTCATTGAGAGGCTGGGGGACAAACGAGTGTTTGTTCTCTCTGTGCTCGGCCTGCAGAGCACAGGGAAGTCAACCCTGCTGAATGCCATGTTTGGGCTGCAGTTCAATGTCAGCGCGGGGAGATGCACCCGGGGAGCGTTTATGCAGCTCCTCCC
>NW_020909320.1:0-449 GCF_003984885.1 Neopelma chrysocephalum | reverse complement strand
ATGGGGGAGCTCTTTAATCTTCCAGGACCTGATTGGGGTCATTGGGGGTGGTTTCGAGCTGCCAGGACCTGGCTGGGAGCAGTTGGGATGGTTTTGAGCTGCCAGGACCTGGCTGGGGTCATTGGGGTGGTTTTGAGCTGCCAGGACCTGGCTGGAAGCAGTTGGGGTGGTTTCAAGCTGCCAGGACCCAACTGTGATTGTTGGGGTGGGTTTCAGCTGCCAGGACCCAACTGCGGGTGTTGGGGGTGGGTTTGAGCTGCCAGGACCTGATTGGGGTCATTGGGGACGGTTTTGAGCTGCCAGGACCCAATAGATTGATAGGGGAGGTCTTTAATCTTCCAGGACCTGATTGAGGTGGTTGAGGGTGGGTTTGAGCTGCCAGGACCTGGCTGGGAGCAGTTGGGGTGGTTTCGAGCTGCCAGGACCCAACAGACTCATGAAGGGGATCT
>NW_020909319.1:0-359 GCF_003984885.1 Neopelma chrysocephalum | reverse complement strand
AAATAGACAGAAGTCTTAACATCTTTGCTAGAATACAAAACAGTAAACCAAGTCTGGGCACGTAAGTCTTGCAGTTCTTTTGTGTACAGTTATTCAGTCAGTTCAGATGCTGTCCCAGTGTCTCTTTCGTCAGCAGGTGCAGGGGAATCAGGTGTTGAAGAGGCTGGAGGTGGTGGTCCAAGGTCAGGTGAGGCTGCAGGCACCGCAGATGTTTTTCCTCCTCGTCCTCCAGGGCTCTCAATCGCTGGCTTGACCCAACGACTGGGAACCCACAGGGTACCTGTCGAAGTAGACACACAGAAGTAGCCTCGACCTATAAAGATGACTTCTGCCGGACCTTCCCACATCCCAGTTTTAGG
>NW_020909318.1:0-1705 GCF_003984885.1 Neopelma chrysocephalum | reverse complement strand
TTTCACCTGGGCCCTAAATCCGTGTTCCCCTGCAAAAGGAACCTGGAAGTGCTGGAGAGGTGGGACAGTGCCAACCCCCTGAAGGTCAACAAGGGCAAGGGCAGGTGGTGCCCCTGGGTCGGGGCAATCCCAGGCACAAACACAGGCCGGGAGTGGAATGGATGGAGAGCAGCCCTGGGAAGAAGGGCCTGGGGGGTGGAGGGTGAGAGGCTGGACACGACCCAGCCCAGCAACCCCCTGTGCCCTGGGCTGATCCCACAGGGATGGTGGGCAGCAGGGCAGGGGGGATCTGTCCCTCTGCCCCCTCAGCTGAGACCCCCCTGCAGAGCTGCCTCCAACCCTGGGCAACAGCAGCACAAGGACGTGGAGCTGCTGGAGAGAGTCCAGAGGAGGCCCCGCAGATGCTGCCAGGGCTGGAGCCCCTCTGCTCTGGAGCCAGGCTGGGAGAGCTGGGGGTGCTCAGCTGGGGAAGAGAAGGATCCAGGGAGACCTTGGAGCCCCTTCCAGGGCCTAAAGGGGCTCCAGGAGAGCCTCCAGCAGCTCCTGCACTCCCACCAGTGGGATGGGGCAGGGGAGGGGAAAAGCAGAGGGAAGAAAAAGGGCTGGGGCAAGATCAGGGGAGTTGAGGAAGCAGAGGAGAACTGGGGGTGCTGGCAGAGCAAAGGAGGGACTTCAGCCCCTGATTCCCCTCGGGGGCAGATGTGCAGCCGCTCCCTGGGCAGCAGAGCCTCGGGGTGTGGGGTGGCTGCTCGGGAAGGCACCTGCTGGATATTGTCCCCTCAGGCTGTAGCACACAGATAACATAGAAATGCCAAAAATAAGGTTTCACCATTGTTTCTGCCTGTCAAAACTTCCTACCAAAACTTCTCTGTCATCTTTCTGCCAGAAGTTTCTCCTCAGAGGTTCCTGCTGGAGTTTTCCTGCCAAAAGATCCTGCTATTGTTTATGGCTGTCATATCTCTTCGAACATCTGAATCGGGCTACGTGCCAAGAAGCCACGTACAACCTCCTTTGAACACTACAAGAGTTGAGGAAAAATTTGGGAAAATCAGGGAGAGAGCAAAGGGAATGAGAGAGAACCAGTTACCCCAGCTGAGAATCTCTCCCCAGCCCCCCCCTCACTTTTCTTCTGCTGCCTGCCTGTCACCGGAGACTGGAACCCTGCCGGCCTGGAGAGGACTGAGACCCACCGTGCCACATGCGTGAGTTAGATCTTATCCTCCTACCCTGACCACATTTCTGAGGGCCAAAAGGTGCGGCTGGACCAGGACTGCACAGCCTGGGACACAGCTCCGTGTGAGCAGCGAAACCGCTCTTCCTGGCTGCATTGCAGAGAACTAAAGCTGCTAAGACACCCCCCCCCCGCAGCTAAAGAGGTAACATCCAAAAGCGGCAGAGACAGAGGAAAAAAGGCACAAAACTGCTTCCCTGCCCCGCCCCTGCCTCAAAAACCATCTCGGCAGGAAGGTAGTTTTTGGTGGTATCTTTTCTCTGCTTCTAGAAGTAATCTTAGCATTTTCCAACTCTTCTTAATTTTTCCTCTTTCTCTTTGCATCTCTTAGCAATTAATCAAATCAGTTTTGGTATCAACAGATAACCTGTGTGAATTTTAATTTTGCTCAAGGAAATATTCGAATCTGAAGTTCTTTCTGCAACACTTAAGCAGATTGTCCCCTCAGGCCACTTGTGCCAGCTCTGTCCCCTC
>NW_020909317.1:0-338 GCF_003984885.1 Neopelma chrysocephalum | reverse complement strand
GTGGAGACACCGCGGCCTGGTCCCGGCTGTGCGACGTGTGGGACTGAGCACACGGGGTTTAGGGTTTTTTTTATCCCAAATACACTAAAACACTAGAGTTTTTTATCCCAGATAAACTAGGCTTTTATTCTCTTTGGGACAGAGATCTAGGTTTGCTCGCAGCACTCTGTGGTATATGGGGTGCAAAAGGCATAATAAATAATAAAAACAAATCATAAAAAAAAATTACTGGTGAATAACATAAATAGAGTTTGGAATCCGTTTCAAAACCTTCCGCAGTGTTGCTGGTCAGGTGTATGAAATTCGGCACAGGGCAAAAATCTGTGGAGATACTGGGA
>NW_020909316.1:0-356 GCF_003984885.1 Neopelma chrysocephalum | reverse complement strand
CCTGAGAAACCTGCACAGCTTGAAGCGTCTCTCTGCCATCCTACAGTTGGGCCTCGAGGGCACCTGCTGCAGGGACTGGAGACGCGAGGGAAAAGCTCTGGGGCACAGAGTCCCAGAGAATGATCTCGAGGGCACCTGCTGCAGGGATTGGAGACGCCTCGGAAAATTTCCGGGTCACCAATCCTGTGCTCTGGTCTTGAGGGTGCCCAAATGAGCGAAAAGCAAACAAAACAGTATGGGTTATCAAGTCCTGCCGTGCGGCCTCAAGGGCAGCTGCCGCAGGGATTGGCGACACCTCGCAAAAGCTCAGTGTCACCAAGTCCCGCGGTCTGGCCTCGAGGACACTTGCACGACAG
>NW_020909315.1:0-993 GCF_003984885.1 Neopelma chrysocephalum | reverse complement strand
CAGAAAAAGATTGCAGAAAATAGACCACCCTGCTAATAAAGATTTAGCGGTATTAATGAATGAAGCCTGGAAAGTGTATAACAACAGGGAAAAGAGGGAAGATAAAAGGCTTACAGGGGCAATGATTGCAGTTCTAACACGGAACCCGGTGACAGCAGGACAGTATTACAGGGGGCGTGGCCGTGGACAGGTAACATGGGGAAGGGGAGGTTTACCCTTCAAGCAAACAGAGTTAGGTCAAAATCAGTGTGCTTATTGTAAGCAGGAAGAACACTGGAAGAGGGAGTGTCCTACTCGGGCAAACAGGAATTCGGGGGGGCTGTCATAGCCCACCAAGATAGTGATTGACGGGGACCGGCTGGTTTTTCCCTGGCAGACCCACTGGTTACAATTCAGCTGGGGAAGAAGAAGAAAAACTGGATTTTTTGATCAACACTGGAGCAACATTTTCTGTTTTAAATCAGGAGTTGATACCTAAAACTGATAATTATGTACAGGTTGTTGGTGCAACTGGCCAATCAGAAAAAGCTTTCTTTTTAAAACCCCTAAAGTTTAAAATTGGGAAACAAATGGGATTGCATCAGTTTTTGTATTTGCCTTTATTGAGCAGAGATCTATTAGAAAATCTGGGAGCTGTAATAGAATTTAAACAAGGTAAAATTGAATTCAAAGTAAAAGAGGAACAATTATTGGCAGCTCTGAGTTTGGCTGTGAGCTGCATAGAACCAAAACCAAACAATCTGAATAATGACCAAATTACAAATCAGGTATATCCCCTGGTGTGGGCCACTGACATACCAGGTAAGTCAAAATGGGCAACCCCTATTCAAATAGAATTACAACCAGGAGCTAAACCAGTGGCTAAGAAACAATATCCACTGAGGCTAGAAGATAGAAAAGGGATTGAACCAATAATTGAAAACTTTCTGAAATTAGGGCTGTTGACAGAGTGTGAATCAGACTTTAACACTCCAATCCTTCCAGTGAAGAAAC
>NW_020909314.1:0-304 GCF_003984885.1 Neopelma chrysocephalum | reverse complement strand
CACTTGAGAGGTATGTTAGGTAAAGCAGTTTGGATTAACCTTGCCTCCAGCCAAGGCAAACCCATTCGTGGGATTGTCTTTGCTCAGGGACCAGGATATACTTGGTGGATAATGAGAGAAGATGGAGAGACCCGGTGTGTGCGTCAAGGAGATTTAACTTTGGGGGAAAATTAATTCGTATTCTGAGTTGTATGTTACAGGAAATAAGTCACCAGACGAGGAAGACCCAAACTAAGCTGATGCTGGTGTTCATCTTAATAGCCTTAGAAGACAAGACCTGTATAATCACAGGATATAGGCGAAT
>NW_020909313.1:0-496 GCF_003984885.1 Neopelma chrysocephalum | reverse complement strand
CTAAGTTGAAAACTCATCATTTAGTATTTTCTAGCGGGTTAAACAACATGCTGACTGAGCACCTGGGGCAGGGGCTGAGGGCTCTCGGGATGACCTGGATATTCCATTCCCAAGGCTCAGCTTGGCTGACTCTAACATGGAATGAATCCCAGCTGATGTTGTCACCACTGCAGCCCCAGTTCAGCCCCCCAGCACATCCAACTGCCCGAGAACGTCCCAGCACTGGGGCTCATGGGCAGGGACACAGGAGCAGAGAATCATGGAATGGGATGGGTGGGAAGGGACCTTAAAGCCCATCTATCAGGGCAGGGACACCTTCCACTAGACCCTGGCCTTGGACACTTCCAGGGATCCAGGGGGAGCCACAGCTTCTCTGGGCAACCTGGACCAGGGCCTCCCCACCCTCCCAGCCAGCAATTCCTTCCCAGTATCCCATCTGACCCTGCACCCTGGCACTGGGAAGCCATTCCCTGTGTCCTGTCCCTCCATGCCTTGT
>NW_020909312.1:0-1700 GCF_003984885.1 Neopelma chrysocephalum | reverse complement strand
CTGGGGGTTGATCCCAGGGCCTCTTGCATGCAAAGCAAGCGCTCTCCGCTGAGCTACATCCCCCCTGTGCAAGGGGTGGTTGAGTCCCCTCACCCCCACTGCTGCCCCTGCTCTGCCTTCAGGGCTCCAAACCAGACAGTCACAGGCTGCATTCCACCATCCCCATTGCTGCTTCTAAGGGACTCCATCCTATTTTTGGGATGTGGCCATGCAAAATGCTCTGCCCGTGCCACTTTACCCGGCTCTGTTTCCCCCTCACCACCCTGGCCCTGGTCCCACCCTGCAGCCGGGGACCATGTGTGCCGCCCAAGGCAGGTGGGTGCCCAAAAGTAGGGCTCGTCCGGGAGTTGAACCCGGGACCTCTCGCACCCGAAGCGAGAATCATACCCCTAGACCAACGAGCCAAGGTGCTGTGGGATGGCAGGAACCCCATCCTTCACTCACAGAACTCACACAGCTTGGTGGGGTGGGGTGGGACCTGTGACAGCTCAATTTGTCCCTGATGGATGGTCACAGCTGGGAGGCCACCCTTGCTCTTCCCTGGCTGTGGGGATGTCACCTGTGCATGGCCATGGGCTGTACCTGCCCTGACTCTAATATGAGGCTGAGAGGAGCATGGAGGGCAGCAGGACCCCCAAGTTTTGGGGTCTCCAGGCAGGGGATGTAGCTCAGCGGGAGAGCGCTTGCTTCGCATGTAAGAGGCCCTGGGTTCAACCCCCAGCATCTCCAGCTTTTTTTTCCATCCTCAAACCCACCTCCTCCACAGGCCAGTGATGAAAAAGACATGTCTACCTCTGGGAGGTCTCCCCAAAGGTGGGGGATGCTCCTGCACCATGGCAGAGCTGCCCACTGAGGCTGCAGTGGCAGCAGGGCCCCCCCTACGTTGCCGTTCCTCCACTGCCCCGACAGCCCCTTCCCCATCCAGGAGGGAACCAGCCCTGGCCATGGCTGATCTGTGTCTCTGCCTGCGGGCACCAAGCAGGGGGGGCTGCCCATGCCCTGTGTGCCAGGCAGCGGTCCCTCAACCCCACAGAGGCCATGCCGGGCAGTGGGTGCCCAAAAGGAGGTGTCACCCAGGAGTTGAGCCCAGGGTCCACAGCTGACCAGTGCCCAGTGCAGCGCTGCCCTTTCCCTGCCCCCTCACTTTCCAGCCATTGCAATGCTGTGGGATGGGGTTACCCAGACCCCCACCCCATCCAGGCCTGCGTAAAACCAAGCCTGCATAAAACCAATCGCTGTGAGCAGGATTCGAACCTGCGCAGGGAATCCCTATTGGATTTCAAGTCCAACGCCTTCACCCCTCGGCCATCACAGCCGCAGGTGACTCCCTGCCTGGCAAGGACAGCCAGGGACACCCCACTTTGCCCTGGGCTCTGCCTCCAGGGAGAAAATATTCCCTAGCCTGGTGTTACGGCCTTGCTCAGCCCCAGTACCCACACCTGCTAGGGCTGGGAAAAGGGAACATCCAGGGATATTTAGTGATGGCTGGAAAAATTCCAGGTTGCCTCACCACAAGACAAGGGAAGTATCCTCCAAGGATGCCCAGGGCTACAGCAGGTCTTGGAGGGAAAAAGACATGGAGATGCTGGGGGTTGATCCCAGGGCCTCTTACATGCAAAGCAAGCGCTCTCCCGCTGAGCTACATCCCCCTGTGCAATGGCAGGAGAGAGAGGATTGGCCAAGTCCCCTCACCCCCACTG
>NW_020909311.1:0-1189 GCF_003984885.1 Neopelma chrysocephalum | reverse complement strand
ATCTCCGAGTCGGAGGAGCTCTCTGAGTAAAGGGTCTCCCAGTCTACAGAGCTCTCTGAGTCACTGGTCTCGGAGCTGCTGGACAGAGAAGATGCCACACTCCTGGGCTGGGACTGTAGGGCACTGCAAAGCCATCAGGAGATGAAATTACAAAGGAGCATGGGTGAAGATTATTTACTTATTCTATTGACATGGCACTATTCAAAAATGAAACGGAAAGCCCGTGTTTTGGCAATGAGAGGAGAGGGGAGAAGGCCAGAGGAATACATTGCCATACTCAAAACATAAAACACTGGAATGAAAAAAGCTCTGGAAATAATAAAGCCTTCAACTTCAACCCAGTCAGACAAACATGTAAGCAGGACCTCACTGCTACATTCTGAAGCTGCATTTGGCCAACTAAACTTTAAAAACCCAACAAAACTGGGCAGGGCTTTTCTGAAAGTCCCAGTCCTTTCAATTGGAAAAAAATTTCCAATAAAGGCTACCAGATTTCAGGATTGTTTCTTGGTTTTGTATTCTTCCCCTTAAGTTTTCCCTTCTCCATCTGGGTTACTTGGTCAAGACAAAACTGTGGGTCAGTGCTCTCTTAGAGGAAAAATTCTGGGCTTCTCCACCTTTCTTCCTCTAATGCTGGCCCGGGGCACTTTAGTCTGTCTTGATATTGCTTGTGACTAACAATACATGACAAAAAGCAGGAACCCTTTCCCATCTCCTCCTCATATATAAAGGAGGTTTGTTTTTCTCCTTATCTGCTCTAGCTAGAAGTTCGGTAAAAAACCTGTCTCTTGGAGAAACAAGTGCAGAAGGAGCCTTTTCAACCACCTGTTTTGTTCATAAAAAAAAGAGAAGAGAGGAAGGAAAGGTTAGCTCAAGGATCTCAGAACAATGCCACAAGGTGAAATGATTCCAAGGCACGTCTGTGTGCCTGGTGTGTCCAACATCCCAAACTGACTTGGTCGTCATCGCTCTCCTCACTGTCACTGAGCTGCAGGTCATCCAGGAGCACACTGAAAGATCAACCAGAACATAAATATCAGCCAAGGCAGACACATTCTCAAGCACCAGACACTGAAAAAAGTTTTGGGTTGGGCTTGCCAAAACAAACCAACCTCCCCCAACCCTTCTAAACATTTGGCACATTCAGGCTGCAAAAGCCTGTCACTGCCTGAATGGGGGGTAAAATGGT